>NC_062536.1:14273040-14483040 GCF_022655615.1 Tachysurus fulvidraco
AAATATGTGTGTTCATGATGGGAACAAAGCAATGTCAGGCAGAAAAAATGGACAAAAAACAAAAAGTCATACAGTGATCATCACGCACAGGGGGAATCTATGACGGAAATACATGAAATGAAAGCTTGATCCAGAAAAACTATTTTTTAACTGTCTTTATTCAGGACTTCCAAACTTTATATACACATACAATAAAAATATAAACTTGTAACCAGCAGAGCAGGAGGGATGGTGTTGCTCTATGAAAGACACGAAGCACTCTCCTTCTGGAAAACTAAATGAATTAAAGTTCAACGTTGCTACATAAAAAAATGTCATATTCTGTTGGTAGGATGTTCTAAGATCTTGCAGCTTTGAAGATCCTCTCCAAAAACAAGTATTCATGATTGGAAATTGGAAATCAATTCAAGTCAAGTCAAGTCAAGGCAAGTCAAGTCAACAACCATATATAGCTGTTGCAGTACACAGTGAAATGAAACAACGTGTCTCCAGGACCATGGTGCTACATAAAACAAAGACAGCACTAAGGACTTAACTGTTAATCCTAGCCACATAAAGTGCATCTGTGCAACCTGGTGCAAAGAGTGCAAGACTCTCCTCCTCTCTGTATGCTGACTCGTTGTTCTTGTTGATGAAAATCACCACCACTATCATGTCATCGGCAAACTTAATGATATGGTTCGATCTGTGCATTGCTACACAGTCGTGAGTCGGCAAGGTGAACAGCAACGGGCTGAGAATGCAGCCCTGAGGGGCTCCAGTGCTCAGTGTGGTGGTGCTGGAGATGCTGTTCCTGATCCAAACTGACTAAGGTCTTGCAGTCAGGAAGTCCAGGGTCTAGTTGCAGAGGACAGTGTTCGGTCCCAGCAGGTTCCTCTTCTCAGTCAGGTGCTGAGGGAAATAAAAACTGGGTGTATAATAACAGGTGATTAGTGTTGATCGTCACGCAATACTGACGCTCTGCCTTTATTATCAGCTTTCCTGTAGTTCAGGTCTGATTGGTAGAACAACCTCGCGTGTTACATCTCTTTTCACCGCCAACGGCTCTTATTAGACTCTCTTATTACTTCTCAACATCAGTGATGAGTCAGTACATGTGTATTGCATAATATTTCAGGAAAGGTCACAACCTGTATGACTATGGAAACAAAACAAAAACAAATCTGTTCTGTTTCTGTTAAGAGGGAAAATCTATTATCTATTTTAGATAAAGATTCAGAATCTATCGACATGTTTATGTATAATCTGAAAAAAAAAAAAAACTCTTTCCCTGTTTACCTCTGGACTCTGAGAAGTATATTCTTTTGAAAGAGTTGACATCACAGCATCAACCTGCGCATGCCCGTTGTGGATTTATGTGTACCAGGGTTCATCATGGCTGCTGTCCAAGATGTTACTTTGTGGTCTGTAATTTCTCTTTTGATAACGTGTTTGCAATGTGGACATTTAAAATGAGCTCAAGCTGGCGTGACTTACAGCTTGACTCACAAGCAGAGTATAGACTCTCCATGCGTACAGATACGTATGTGTTGAACGATGAACGGCACTGTGCAATTATTTTAACCACCGTGCTCACTGATACTGCTCTGCGGTCTCAGGTCAGCCACCCTCGCGTTCTCTATTAAACACAGAGTATGCTTGAAACATACTGTAAAAGCGTACCATTTTATCTGGTTATTTGTATTGCTGGTAGATTTCTTCCTCTTGATATTTTCACATAACGGTCTAGAATGATATAGTCAAATGGTTTATATCACAGAGTGTCAGTTAGTATGTTAGTTTTCTTTAGTTTTATTATAGTGTAAATGCAAAAACGTAATACAGTGATCCCTCGTTTATCGCGGTTAATGGGGACTGGAGGGTAGGATTGGCCCTAAGTTTTACCTTTTCACTGATGGTCATCATCTTCCTCTTCCTTTTGGGCTCACTAGAGGAATCTATCGCAGGGGCACGTTGCTTAGGAGGCATTGTAAGGGCTTAAGAAAAAGTTCATTTCGAACACAATACGTGAGACACAGTGAACGAGAGTGGCGAGATACAACAAGGGAAGAAGCTGGGAGAGGATGCGATGATGCGCAGCCAATCAGCTCAGATCTCATGCCGGGAACCAATCATGTGCCTTGTCTGAGTGCCCGTGGGTATGTACAAAGCCTCTGAGAGAGTTTCTCTCTTTGTCTGGCATCCTGGGAAACCCTTTTTAATTTTTATTTTTCGAAGAATATTTTTGAAAAATCAGCGATGCACTGAGGCCGCGAAACTTGAACCGCGCAGTGGCAATTGATTACTGTAAATGTAATGCTGTGCTGTTCCTGAATTCAGTGCTTTTGCGAGCAAAACTTTTGAATAGCTCTGTTTTTATTAATATTTTAACCTAGATCACCCTTAAGCTGTAGAGTAAACTGACCTCATAACCAGTCCTCACTTATGAATCCTCACATTCGTAAATTTTTTGTTGTGTGTCTTTTGGACATTATCCTTAAGGTGCTTGACATAACACATTATGACATATAGTTATTTCTCTAGTCTGGCATGAGCTTCTTTTATTTAAATGGAGATGTAAAAACTACATTTTGAAAAATATCCATATACACGTGGACAGGGCCTCGGTCTGCTGCTTGGTCAGGAAATTGCAGTCAGTTTGGAGCGCTTAAAAGAATATTTGCTAAATTACAGGTTGGACTAGAAAGGAGAAACCGCATATAAGATGGGATTGGTCATTATATAGGGAACAGGGTAAAAGCAGTAGAAAAGAAGCTTGCATCTATCTGTATTTAAGTGTGTTTGCAAAAGAGTACTTGCACTTAACTGGGACTGACACAGTGTAATCTGAGAGGAGCTTCGAATCGGCAAAACCTCATTAACATGTGCCAGCACATAGAGAACGAATCTCCAACCAACCAACCCCTCCTTTCCTCAGGAAACAGCTCAAATGAGGGCAGAAGGGAACAAGGGAGTGAGAAAACAAATTTAAAGGACAAAGATGAAGTGTTAATAGTGCCTCTGACAGATGTGGGGCAGAAGGTGCTGCTTTGCCTTGGGAAGCCCCTTCAAAGCTTTCCTGAGCACAGTCCCTCTTTCAGCTTTGTAGCACAAAAGGTTCTTTTGAACAGCAGCCCAGAGGTTCAGACTTGTGCTTTCAGGGCTAATGAACCTCCATGAATAAGTGCTTGTGCACAGGGTTTTACAAGGACATACAAGGAGAGAGTTTGAGAGAGATTGAGACACAGAAACAGAATGCTGAGGGTTGGGAGTTGCGCTCGTCTCAAAAATAACTTTGGCTTGACTTTTTTCCTTGCCCATCTTTGCCAAGTCCAGATTGTCTGAGCTACTTGAGGACATAACAGTTTTAAAAACTGCAAAATTATTTTCATACAATCTTCGGTTTGATAGAAAGGAAGGAGGACTGCTGACATGAGCTGGTTTCTGTCTATGGACCAGCATTAAAACAAAAGAAAACAAAATAAAAACCCACCACCTGAGTACGCTAGACTGAGTCTGTGCCCTTAAATTAACCAGGTGTCTTGGGTGGCTCTGTAAAATACTATTTCTCTGTAAAAGACAGCTTTACACAGCAGTGTTACAGCCAACATGCTGACACCTGAATCTGTAAATCCAGCAATCATAATACATTTATAACATCTGATATAGCATACGAACCTTACAATGTGTGACATAAGTTTGTATAGCAGTTTGTATGAGCACACATACTTGCTTTAATAATCTTTTGAGTCTTTATAATGTAGCAGCTTGGTGTCAAGCTGCTGAAACTGAATACTGAAACCTCCAGCTCCTTTCTGACTTAGACTTAGATCATTTTGGACTGTCTGTCTTACAAATCTGTGTGAATTTGTGAATTTAAAATAGAAACTAATAAATAATGTATCTGAGTGAAGTAGAGTAGACCAAGCGAGTCAGGTGTTTGCAGGTTTGGGAAACGATTGGTCTCTAAAACTGAAGCTAAGATCCCTGGACTAGCTGGGATAAAGACAGATGATTCCCAACATGGCATCATTCCCAGTTTCTACAGATTTCTAATACTTCAATGATGTGTCTGTTTGGTGCGTCACTGAGTCTGAGTCACGCTGGCCTGATTAGAGTAAACAAATTGTGAGTGACCAGTTTAGCCATGTTGGGTAAACACTGAAGGAGAGATTTTTTTTTTTTGGAGGAGGTGGACGGGGGGATTTAAATGCAGGCAACAATGGTAGGTGTCAAAAAAAAGTGCAGGAGAAGCCATGCTTGAAATAGCAACTGAAAACTGATCCATACCTTTCAACTTGTGCAAAGCGTATCGCACAGGCAGTAAAGAGAGCACTGGCAGACAGGTCATCATTATCCTTTTTGTCACCTATCCACAATGGATAAACAGTGTCTATTTCAAACCGTGTTCTAAGGTCAGAGTTCACAAAGGTCTCTCTATAATTAGATGAATCTCAAATCTTGCCCAACACCAAGGAGTATTATTATTGTTGTGCCCAAAGAGAGTCAGAGAAAGGATCGAGTGAGGATGAGGATCGAAGAATCAGATCTCTGCTTAAATATTCTTGCTATCAACATAAATAAAATCCAGAGAGCTATCACAGTACAGGATTTTCACTGAAGCTACTGTATTTACTCATGCATGAATTTAAAACCCCTAATTTAACACAATGAATCATTGCATCACATGGGAAGAAGATTGAAATGCAGTCTGTGAACCTCCTACGACCGACTTTTAACCAGAGAGAAAGTCAAATACAAAGAAAAATGGGACAGACCTTCACTCAGAGGTCTAAATAAAGCTATGAGTCAGAGGTTGTCCTGCAGTGATCAGTCACTGGCCTCGCTGCTCCTGAATGATTAGCCTCTGACCCTGAGAGATAAGATGCACACGGTCACAGTGTGAAAAACACAGGGCACAGAACAGCATGATGAATCTTCTTTCTGACTCACTGATATGTATTTAGCATAGACACAACTACCCTGTTCTCACACTGACTAGCCACAGGTGACTATTTGTTGTTGTCTTTATTTATTTATTTATTTATTTATTTATTTATTTATTTATTTATTTATTTATTTATTTGAGCAAATTACAAGTCCAAACATTTGACTCAAATGATTTCTCACATCACTCATATAGCATGTGTTCAGTTGGTGTTTCTTCAATTTTTCCAGTTATTTATTTATTAATTTATTTATTTTTACCAGCTATGCACACTACCAAGCTAAATGTTTCTTTATCATTTCTCTGTAAACATCTGATGACAGACAGAGTAAGTTGCTCACAGGAATTAGCAACTAGCAATAGTAACTGTTATCTTATTCTGATATGCAAAAATGGAAGAAGAACTTCTGACATCCTGTCATTAAATGTGTAAAGAGACATTACAAAGAAAAATAACGCTTGGAAACAAGCGCATCTGGTTAGCTTACACTGCTAATCTGCTAATCCACTGGAAAAACTACAAGCCTCATGAGCTATTTGTAAACACAGGGATAGGCAGTCTGAGGCTGAAAGGATGAAAGCTTGGCTATAAATGTAAGGATCACAAAAGCTGAGGATTTTTTTTTATACTCTAAACACAAAAGAACTCTGAATTTAGAATTTTGTTTTGATGTCACTGAACTAGAAAAGCTAAAAAAAAGGAACTTTGTACTTTGCTCACATTTGAATTGTGTAAATGACTTGGTTTACTGTAAAGAGCCACTAACACACTGGATAACTCATCACTTCTGTAAACTACTATACTCTCTATATGAACTTTATGACCAGAGCATGATATCCAGATTAAACGACAATATTGTCCAGACTACTTCTAAAAAAGTGGAGGAAATTATGAATTATCAGGATAAATGATACAGACTGTGATAATGTTCCTATGGACTTCCATTTTACAGTAAGCAGATCTTCTGTTCATTTCTCACCACAGAGTAACTTGTTGATATGCTGTAATCACACTGGTGTGGTTGGAAACATGCAATAGAGTTAATGCTGAATGGAGCAACTGAAAATTTTAATAGGACTGCGTCATTAACACACCCGCATACTGCACATTTAACACCGGCTATTAGGAATACCTGTAGACCTGCAAAGTCATTCATGTAGCAGTGGACCTATGCATAAAATCATGCAGAATCATTTCAAGACTTTGACTTTAGTTCTGCATGGGCAAAAATTGCTAATCTGCTGGTACCAAGTTTAGAAAGTTTAGCCTCCAGTGCAAGTTCTTATGGCAGACTGGTTTGAGCTGACAGGAATTCATAAATAACCACTCTTTACATCTGTGGTGAGCAGAAAAACATCTCAGAATGCACAACATCTATAAGTCTTGAGATGGATTCTGCTCAGGTTCATGTCTGTCAGCTAAAAACTGGCACAAAGTCATCGACACTAGACTTTTGAAGACTGGAAAAACACCAGACGATGCTTTTCCATTTTTCAGGTTTCTGGTTTTGGCCTTTCTATCAATATCATATAAATCAAAACTCAAATGTACAAATGTATATAGAAAAAAAACATAGATAAGAAATGAATGACATCCTAGAGCTTGGTTTTGGTGACATCATACTTATTGCACTGCAAGAGAAATTGAATGTACATAAGGCGGCTATTCAAATATACATAATTGTGATATCGTTTGATTAACTAAAGGAATTTTCGACATACTCAGAGTCTAGCTCAGCAGGCTGTGAACTGGGTCAAAGATCTCTGTGATTATGGAGCAAAGCAGATCAAATATTCTCATAGAGAGAAAAATCAAGGAAAGAGAAAGGATTAAGGTATGAATGGTGTTGCTGGGAAATCTAAAACAATGTAAAGAAAGGAAACAGAGACACAGACATATGGATTTTGCTACCTGAATAAATGTATCACAAGCCTTGAAATTATGAATAAAAGGCATGCTCATGATAAAGTATTAATCTGCTCTTGTGTTGAAACTGCACTGTAACTAAAGTGATTCTAATCAGCATGTTTAGAAGAGTGTGTGTTTACAGAAACACAAAGGCATTTTGTTCAAGCAAACATTCACCAACCACAGGTGAATGATGTCATCGTTCTCTGGGTGACTATGGCGAATAAGGATTAAGCGCTTTGTCTGTGAATGTGTGCTTGTGTGTGACCTCATTGATTGGAGCCATACCTCAGTGCGTATCAGTTGCTCCCTGGGGAAGAAGGAAAATTCCACCTCATCACGCTATAGTGCCATATTTATCCCAAGCTTTTTCCCACATATTTCTCCAGTCACACACATGGCGCACAACAGGACACACTGACATGGCTACTTGTGCTGAAAGACAAACTCGGAGAAGTGCACAAAAAGCATGAGAATGAGTAACGTGTGTGATCAATCATGAATGTCTCACTCAGATAAACAAGTTTATATTTAAACACATCAAGTGTATGTTACCTTTACACTGAACCTACAATAGTTAAGGTGTTAGACTACTGATTGGAAGGTACTGATTGAGGTTAAATCCCAGGTCCGCCAAGCTGCCACTGCTGAACCCCTGAGCTGGGCCTCTGAGCAAGGCCCTCAATCCTCAATTGCTCACTTGAATGAAAAGGTAATATTGTAATAATATGTGTATATATATATACATAGTAGTAGTAGTAGCACTCCTCAATTCTGATTGGTTGCACATATTGTTGTGTAACCAATGAAAACACTAACCACAGAAAAACTAAAAAAAAACACTGCCGCTTTGTTTGTACAGGTGATTTTTTTTTAGCTTGCATTGTTTAAAGTCTCATACAACATGCAAACCCATTGATTTTTCTTAATTGTACAAATGCTGGACAGAAATACACTAATCCACCATGATTATTCAGACAATTTTAGCTTGTTGATTTCATTCATTTCAGTGTTGTTGTTTTTTCCACACAGTCTGTTGAAATTCGTTTTGTTATTGTCGATGAAATTTTCAAACCCTTTTGTCAAGCAGCCTCTTCGTGAGTAATTGCATTGCAGGTAATCTGTTTAAACAGTCAGATAAAGGAACCACATTAATCCAAGCACCTCATGCATGCTGGGTTTAACCCTCTAGGTTTTGTTGCTGCCTGTTTGGGCTTGTTCTCGATTTTGAAAAAACAGTACAAAAAAAAAAAAAAAAACAGACAACATAGACGTGCTGTACATTTATTTTGTTCCTGACAAAAACACGTGTTCATTAAAACACAGAGAGCTGAATGTCATGTATTCTGCACAGGAGACTTCAATAAATGCAAATGGTTGTTAAATGTGTGTCTGCACTGCATGTGAGAAAGTGTCAGTTTGTCTGTGTGCATGTGTTCGTACAATATCACGCTGTCTGCTAATGACAGGCTTTTTCCTTTCCTTCTCTCATTGTCTGTCTGCCATGTAGGTGTGAATGCTGAGTAAAACACAAGCTGCTCAGTATGAGCTGATAGTCACAACTATTTCTTCACAGAGCTTGTGCTTGAAACCCAGTCACACCTTCTTGTTATCATTCTTATGAATTCCCACAGACTGGGTGGGTATGTGAATGTCCACTCGTCCAACACTTTAGTTTGTTCAACTCTAGGCCTATTTTTGAGCCTCTTGCTTGAAAACAACATGCTCAATTCAAAATGAGTGTAACATAGAAACTACAAAGTGTGTTTGAATAATTCTAGTAGTTTACTTGTCGCTCACAGAGTGTACATACTGATACGGTTGGAATCTGCAGAATCTGGTTGTGTTTGTGTCGTGTAATGGCTGATTGCTTGTGTCAGTTTTTCTGTCTGTTCATTAATCTGTTTGGTGTTGGAATTGTATTTTGTTTAGGTGGAAATGGTCTTTGTAATCTTATAGCTAAGCTTCCTCCTGTACTTCTGCTATGCTGCATGTGTAGATACATTCAGGCTTTGTATGCTTAAGAAAGGATTAATAATGTCTGTCCTGGCTCCGCCCTGCTACCAAGGGTGCTAAGAAGTGTTGCTAAAAGAACATAATCAACAACAGAGTGAAGTGATGCAGCCGAACATGAAGCCCAGTCACTGCCACCACCTGAAGCAGATTACTCTCAAGTCCCCATATTTTTTGTTCCAATTTCAGCACAGCACTTTGCACACTATTACATCTTACTTACATTATTGCATATGTTTGAATTATTAACAAACAACATGTCATACTTTTTTAACTGGTTATAGCTGTTATTGATGTTGTGGAACATCCATAAATTCCTTATGTCACTCACATTATAATCGTTTCCCATAAAAAACTTCACTCACTTTGTAAAATTGAAAAAAAAAGGTCATGTTCCTGAGAAGGTGTCTCCAGTTTTTGTTCTAAAATATATTAAATATATGTCTTCTTACAGAAAGTTTTAACATATCAATGAGTTTTTCTTTGTTTATGATTAGTCTTTGATCGTAGGTGCTATAAAAATATACGAGTCTCTGTGAAATAGCAGTTACTATAAAAATAATAATGTATTATTATGGGCACTTTATAATATATAAAACTGTGCTTTGAAATTCAGACAATACTATTGTCAAATCTGCTGTTTATACTGAGACTTAAACTACAGCAGACTGTAAACTACAGTATAGTAGGAATTAACAAGAAATTATACAAATAAAAAATGGAGCAATTAGATATAAAATGCTTTGAATGTGTTAAATAATTTTATATGGGGATGCTGATTTTTTTCCATTCTCTTTCAGCAATGCTAAAGGTTTGTTTATTTATTTATTTATTTATTTATTTATTTATTTATTTATTTATTTATTTATTTATTTATTTGTCAGGCTATACCTATAAACTCCACTCACAACTGCTCACCTTTGCCTCTCAGTTTTGCTGTAAATACAGAATAACTGAATAAGTGAATAAATATTTTTAAAATAAGTATCTTAGCAGCAAGAAAAAGAAACCCAATATTTTTAAGATTATGTGAAGATTACGACTATGGAAAGATGATTCAAGCTGTTTTGATTATCTAGTCTTCAAGAACAAAGAGCTAAACTGTAAAATAAACTGAAAACTTCACCAAGAAATGCGGGCAGATTTGAGTCACCTGCATTCAGAATAAAGGCTGGTCTATAGGGGAACGATATGTTATGTCTGATGATCAGAGCTGACAAAAACACCAGACCTGTTCCTTGTTTTAGAAAACCGGTTTCTTTCTAACAAGGTCTTGTTCTTGATAACGTACCGATTACTTTAAACTCTAAACGTAGGCATGTGTTTAAAGTCAAACAGAAAATGCTGATTGTTGAAAGTCAGACAGAGGAAAGATGAAGTGATAATAACATAAATGTGCGTATGTCAGGGGTGAGACACAGACACAGAGATGTGGGGGAAGTCCATTTAGATAAAATGTCAGGTGACTTCAGAGCACATTTTCAGGCTGTGATGTCATGGCGACACTGATACGTGCTTTCTCTGAAATCCCATTGTGGCCCATTGTTCTCCGGGCAAGTTTAAAAAAAACCTACACATACAGTATGTAAAAACCTTTCTGTCCCGATACAGGCTAAATATGGCTTCTTAATGTTCTAAATTTTGATCATGGTCATGGGGCAGTCTAATTTTCACTTACAACAATATGAGTATGTTTATAGCAGACGTGCCCTTGAACCAGGAAGTGCTCCAACATACAAGAGCTTCTGTAGTACCTGATACGCTCATGTACCCAAAACCAAGATATCAGGCTGTGACCTGAAAAACAGGACAGACCAAAACTGCACATTTGTAGGAATTCATACATGACAATTTAACCGTAGTCATTATTTCTTTTTTCTACATTCTTTCTTTCTTTTTTTTAAACTATTACTACTTCTATTCCTATTTCTTATTCTGTATAATTTGTATATATACGTATAATATCTGACGATATTCGTCGTCTTTGAAAGTCATCTCGTAGTGAAGTAATGACAAGTTCTAAGAGAATGGTTTAGCTCTTCTACTTAAAGATCACGATCTTCTACAGCTAGGGCGACTTTCAAGGCTTTCAACTTTCTTAGATCATTCATCTCTCTTTCTCTTTTCTTCACTCTTATTTTTCTCTCTGTTATGCTTCCTTTGCTTCAGGGGCTAAAAGAAGAGTTAATTATAGGTGCAATTGAAAAGGAGGAGGTCATGAAAAGGTGAAGGTGCTCACAGCAGGCTTTTGTTCTTGCTTCCTGTTGCTGCTGGGAATACGTTGACAGAGCGAAGGTTCTGGGGTGACAGACGTGAGACGTTTCATCATTGTCTGTTTCTGAGCATCTGTCCTTAATTTAAACGTGACTCAAAGCAGAAATGTAGATGCAGACAGCTAGCAAAATCAGATGCAGAGACAAAACCATGTTGTGTTTTTTTTTGTCTAACACTGGGGTTCCCAAACCTTTATGTCAGCTCGACTTAAATTATTTGCCTTGAGTACAAACAGAAAGCAGGTTAACAAAAGTTTAAGTAGGTATTTTGCTTGTTGGAAATGTTTTACTCTTTTACTCTATTTTTGGTGAAACTTGTTGCTGGTTTTATGGCCAGATTTTCATATTTTGCATCCAAACTTCATTTTAAGAAAGCTGGTTTCATCTTTTCATTAGAAAGCTGTTTCAGATGTATCACACACTTGGGAAAGGGTTTGGCTTTGACAGTGTCAGTGCAAATACTGTAAGTCCAAATATTTCATATGATTTAACTGGCTAACACTATATTATACTTTTCACTCTCACATGCTGAGAATGATCCATGAATAACTCAGATAACTTCTATAACCTTTTGCTTGTGAGGTCATAATAAATCGCTACAACATTAATGGTTCTATCGAATTGACATTTATACTTGTAAAAGGTTCAAATTTAACTTAGCGTGTTGATGTTTTTGTCAAAGGCTTAAAAACTCCCTCCAAAGCCAGTACAAACCCCTGGCTGGAAAACCTGGTGTAACAGAATCTTCGAACCCCAGAACCTCATATTACAGATAGTCTTTTGTACAAACCAAGTAGAGCAGTGTGGCAAAAAAACAAAACTGGAAGTGGCTTGTAAATGACTGTATGTGCCAAAACAGGAGGAACCACCACTCCGGTTTCGGTCATTATATTTCTATAATTGCTGTAGATGTTGTATTCATCTTTAATCAATGTTATTTATCTGAAACATGCCCAAAGGTGGTTGTGAAGGTGTATAAGAACGTTATTTACCTTTCATTTACTTTCCATACTGTATGCGATGTAATATTATGGGCTGTAATTGCACTTTAATCATGCAAAGACCCAAAACGTTACAATAACAATTTGATCGTTTGTGTTCGTACACTTTTTGTCTGGTAACAGTTTAGTACGGTAATAAATTACACGTAGCTCTAAGGTTAAAAAAGTGTATACAGAGTGACAGAAGACGGCCAGCACCAGTCTCGGTGCTGTTCAGGCAGACAGGAAGTGCTTTAATCATGACTTTCCTGTCAGGCTCAGTCTGAAAGGCTTGTTTTGTCTGAGTGCAGTAACACACTCACCAGCTGTTGCCACCACAGCTGGACCCCAGTGTATATGCATGTATGTGTGTGTGCGCTAAAACTTTACAGTAGATTGCTAGAGCAGATATTTCTCTCAAGTGCTTCCTACAGACCACTGTTATGTCTGCCCTCGAGATGCTCTCAGTGATAAATGACTTTTATGGCACTGGAGTTCATTTTGTTAAGAATAACTAAGAGAAAAAAATGCTCGAGACGTTTAATGATTCAAACATATGATTAAATGGAATGACATTTTTTTCTTCAGAAATAAATGAAAGATAAGTGAAAATGTTAGAAACGGTCATTTAGGCACTAAGCATCAAATTGTGTAGACATCCTACACAAATTTTGCAAATAAGCATGTACTCTATGTGCTTGGTATAAACAGAGGCTACATCACTATATCAGCACATCTTGAAGTGTTTTATTGTTCTTTTTTTATAATCATAGCAATTTGAAAGATATTTTCTTATTTATTCGAGAATATATATCGATATGATACTGTAGAAAATTATATATATATATATATATATATATATATATATCCCTCCCCAGCCTGTCTTTTCATTTCTGTCTTGAAGTTAGTAGATCAGAAGAAAATACATGTTTGACTTTAGCAAAAAACACAGTTACAGTTTTAGTAGTTTAAGAAATCAGTGGCACTGGAAAAGCCTTCCAAAAGTCTACATGTCTGCATACAAAAAACGTCTTCATAACAACAATAACATGTTTATAAATTACATATTCCATGCAAAGCCATGTATAAGTTACTATAGAAAAGCTATAGAAATACTGTATAAATATTAAAATGAGCACTTTAAGATCTGTTGTTTTTCTTGCCATTATGTCTGGTTCTTAGTATATCAGAGGTGTTTTTCTTTTTCAGGACATCTTCCAAATTGTTGTGTTGGCCCAGCGTATTGCCCAGTGCTTGTGCAATGGCTCTGATTGATTTTGTCCATCTTTTCTCAGTATTAAAATGGTTTGTTTTTCTCCCATAGTCAGCTAGCCACTCTAGCCTTCGTGTCGGTTTCTCATTTTTAACAACAGATGCAGTTATCACAGGTGAAACCCAGGGCTCAAAACAACCCTTCAAACAACAGAGCACACCCAGACAAAAAGAAACCTGTCAGTCGTGTGTTCCGATATTTATGATCACTTGAGAAATGGGTGGATTCAATCAAGCTATGTAACCCATCTGGATATTTAAAAAATTAAATAAGAAATTTTAAAAAGTTGAAATATTGATCTGTCATCTCATAGCCATATTCTAAGTGCAAATCCAGATGTCTTTGGGATTAACAAAAAATAAAATAAAAACATTTCAAAAGAGTTGCCTTACTGTTCCAGTATGTTTGGAGGGGTATGAAAAAAAAATCCTGGCACAAAATAAAATAGGGCCAGTGATTTTGTAATATTTTGTTTAGCAACCGATCACACATGTAGAGATTGTTCTGAACTGTATTCACTACTGATTAACAAAAAGATTTCTCGATGTTTAACTAATGTTAAAAACACTGACTCACACTTCCGAAAGCAGATAGAGAGAGAAAGAAAGGGAGGAGTTGGAGACACGTCTCTGAAAAAGAGATGAAACCAATGTGATAGTGTCAATAACACTTATGAACACATACACTGAACAGTAGTGTCTGTGTTAGCTGTTATCAGAGCATAGCTAAGCTCAGGGTGAAACAATACCGTCCTGTGACTTTCCTTGGCCTTGATGGGTGCGACAGTTTACTCGGCGTTACTCGACAAACACTGTGTTGCCATAGAAACAAAATCAGTGCAAAAATCCTGGGAGAAGGTGACAAACATTACAGAAATAAAGACTTGGTGCGAACAAAGAGTAATAATACAGAATACTGTATACACCAATACTGTATATCGGTGAGATAAAAGAATGAATGCTCTATACAAGTAAGGGCATGGTAATAATTATATTCATGCTTAACAATGGTGAATAAATAAAATAATTTGTGAATAGTTAGTTAGTTAGTTAGTTAGTTAGTTAGTTAGTTAGTTAGTTAGTTAGTTAGTTAGTTAGTTAGTTAGTTAGTTAGTTAGTTCTGGTTAAGCAAATTATTAAACAAATAACTTTAAACAGCAAAACAATCAGCAATAACATAATGCAAGACAAAACATTGCATTGTAAAATCATACCCAATATAGCAACATATAAAAATAAAGCACTTTTCAGACAAACAGTAAGGGAGCCTTTCTGCTATTATCTACCAAAACAGAAATAAGAGGAACAATCTTCAGAACTATGTTGTTTGGAACAATGTATCAGCTGACTGCATTGTAAAACATCTTTATAAGCAATAATTACATTTTACTGACTTTAGTCATGAGTGTGTGTGTGTGTGTGCCCTGCGATGGGTTGGCACTCCGTCCAGGGTGTATCCTGCCTTGATGCCCGATGACGCCTGAGATAGGCACAGGTTCGGTTAAGCGGTAGAAAATGAATAAATGAATGAATGACTTTGGTCATCAGGTACGGCAATTATAGCTGTGTTAGATTAGCCTGATTGGTTTGTCTAAATGTTAAAAAAAATGTTAGTTGAAATTAGGAGACAAAGAAAACAAAAGCAAGAACAGAAATCGTGTTAAAATATCTAATTTAAATATTGCATACCTCAAAATATTCACAATTAGATCAATTAGTTCCTTCTTATTAGTAAATATCTGCTTTTTGATAGTAGAAAAGTCGAATGCTGCCGAACTTTTGGTCCTGTTTAGCACTGACAGTTTTTCAAGTTAATAAACAACGTTATGTTTAATCGTCTTATTTTAAATTGAGTGTCGGTTTCTAGCACAAATGCCTCTGTGACAGCTAACTGATGTGTCTTAGTGTAGACATTTTCTAACCTTGAAAACGTGCCCTAAATTTCAACAGCCAGCTTCAAACATTGTGTTTATTTAACATTACTTCTGGGTGTCATAAAGCAACAGCAGGAAAACAGGAGCACATATAAACTGGGTGTAATTCTAATCGAGTTTTACTATCACTGCAAATTCCAACGTCATGTATTCATTAAATGGGTTTGTCTTTTGCTGTGTGTTGGTATGTGAGCATTGCACTGATAAGCTGATAGCTGTATATGTTTAATGTGTAATTCTTCAACCTTCAGTGTTTAAACTCATTTTCTACAAACATTACCTGCTTGAGTCAGATTTCTAGTTGAGGGTAAGAAAATACAGTGACAAGTCTACTTTCCTCCCAGAGCTATAGATACTGATAGTCATTTCTAATAAACACAATAAAATAAGATGGTGTACTCTTGTAAGATAAAAAGAAATTACAGCTTTTTATTACTTAAACAACAATTACAAATAATGAAACAATATCTATTTATCTAAATGCATTTTTAGCTACGTTTAATGTCGTACGATGGCCTGGAAACAGGTTAGTTCTTGTTATCACTTATGCTGCAGCAGCTGTAAAAGTTATTCTCTCACCAGCATCTCTGTCTTTTTTTTTTTTTTTTTTTAAAAACCTTTATTGTGTTACAGAGAAAGCATAAAGCACATAATTTTCTGTCCTGAAGACTTTCCCATGTTGGAAAATGTACTGAATGGTACCCTGGAGACTCCTTGCAGAAAGCATATTACACCATATATGTACACCATATTAGTCACAATTCGATTGATTGCAGTTCAGTTTTATTCGCAGAACGCTTTTAACAATGGATGTTGTTGCACAGGAGCTTTACAGAAATATAAAAATTCAGAATAAAAATGATAAAGTATAAAATTTAAATCCTTATTTATAATCAGCAAACCAGAGGTAAGGGTAGCAAGGAAAAAACTCCCTGAGAAGGAAGAAACATTGAGAGGAACCAGACTCAGAAGGGAACCCATCCTCATCTGGGTGACACTGGACAGTGTCTGTACACCATAGTCAGGAGCTTTTGAGCAACTGCTTTTGAGCAATCAGTATGAGCATCAGTGTAATTTTAGACTTCATAATAGATTTAACGTAAATTTCTACTTGCCAAAGTCATCAAATGTTCAGTGACGGACACCCGAGCAGAAAACTGAGCATGATAACAGCAGTTTAAAGCCACCTCCGTGTCACCTCAACAGAAATCAAATGTATTTCCAGACTTTCCATGAATTTCCTTGATAACTAACAGCACATTTTTAATTTTTGTTTTCGCTTTATATTATGTGGAACTTCTGCCATAGAAGTACAGCTGAATTAGTTACTATACAATTAATAACTCATTTTCCTTCCTACCAATCAGATTCATGAATTCAGCAGCACTGTGATATAATCATTTGTAGCGCTAGGACAATGCTAGCTCAATGCCAGCAGACTGTGTTGTTTTTCCTCAGTGGAAAGGTTTGAGGAAATTATGCAACCCCCTTCTTTCAAATGAAACAATAATAAAACCTAACAACCATGACTTCATGTAATTACTGAAATGAAATTATTCACCAGAAATCATGCTGCTTTATAGACATACCTGACCCCACTGGATGATATCTTAATAATCCCACAGCGCTGTTCATTTGGCGGGTGTTTTCTGTGATTGGATGGCACCACACACTCCCTGTTCCTCTGGAGAAAAGGTTATTTCAGTAAACTCTACACGGCATCATGTCGAGGAATGTTTTTACACTGAGACGAGACACACCAAGATCTTCTGTGCTGATTGGAATTGTCTCAAGGGGCTGAAATCTCAGACCTACAGAACAGTCCAGGAAAAATTTATATATATATATATATATATATATATATATATATATATATATATATATATATATATATATATATATATATATATATATATTTATAAGCATATTTATAAGCAGATGAATGGATGATATAAGCAGATCAAATGATCTGTGCTGAAGAGTTTGAGGTTTCAGAGTCTACAGACTGCAGGGTTATTCAGTGCATTTCTCCATTTCTCTGTTTGTTCTCTGTGCTTCTCTTTCACTCCACAAGGTCAAAACAGGAAACAGACAGACGTGCATTTAAACCATAAACCAGAGCTGAGTCTAATAAAGTTAAAATCACTAAGATGCTTTGCATAATCAAATCATACTGCTGTGAGAACGGGTCATTTTTTCTTGTTTTTACTTCCTTTAATTCACTTTACGTTTACTTTTCTTTCTTTCTTTCTTTCTTTCTTTCTTTCTTTTTTATTTGTATATCTATAGGTGTATTTTCTTTTTTCTTTACATTCACTTTAGAAAGTTTGAAGCTTCTCTCTCTCTCTCTCTCTCTCTCTCTCTCTCTCTCCCTCTCCCTCTCTCTCCAGACAAAGATTCTGAAGTTTTTTGGTTTCTGTGTGTTTGTTGCACAAAACATTACTGTACATTAAATATATATTTGTGTGTGTGTGTGTGTGTGTGTGTGTGTGTGTGTGTGTGTGTGTGTGTGTGTGTGTGTGTGTGTGTACAGTATTTCACAAAAGTGAGTACACCCCTCACATGTCAACAACCATTTGATTATATGTTCTCAAGGGACGAAACTATAGAAATAAAAATTGGATATACTTTAGATTAGCCAATGTGCTGCTTGTATAGCAGAATAGATTTACTGTCCTCTAAAAATAATTCAACATAAAGCCATTATTGTCTAAATAACTGGAAACAAAAATGAGTACACTTTGTGAACATGTCAAAACTGTGTCCAAAATGTCACCATTTTGTGTAAGCAGCATTGTTGTTAACCACTGCCTTAATCCTCCTGAGCATGGAATTCACCAGTGGCGTATAGGATGTTGCTGGGATCCCCTTCACTCCTCCATAATGACATCACAGAGCTGCTACATGGTGCTTCTCCACCTTCAGCTTGAGGATGCCCCACAGGTTGACCAATAGGGTTCAGGTCTGGAGACATACTTAGCTACTCTATCACCTTCATATTCAGCTTCCTAAGCAAGGCAGTTGTCATCTTGGTGGTGTGTTTGGGGTCATTATTATGTTGGAAAACTGCAGTTTGGCCCTGTTTATCAAGGGAGGGCATCATGTTCTGCTTCAGAATGTTACAGTACATATTGGAATCCATGTATCCCTCAACAAAGCGCAGCTCTGCAGTACCAGCAGCACTCATGACCATGATGCTACCTCCACCTTGGTACTCCTCACCAGGGCGTCGCCACACATGCTAGACGCCATCTGAGCCAAACAAGTTTATCTTAGTCTTATCAGACCACAGGACATCCTTCTAGTAATTTATGCTCTTGGACAAGTTGTCTTCAGCAAACTGTTTGCAGGCTTGCTTGTGAGCCAGCTTCAGAAGAGGCTACAGTGACAACACCCATGCAAACTGACTTGTTGCAGTGTGGTGTATGTGCTGCGTATGGTCTAAGCAGTGACAAGCTGACCTTCTGTTTCTGCAACCTGTAAAGCAATGCTGGAAGCACTCATCCATCTTTTTTGTGAAGCCGAATTCTGCACCTGATGCACAGCACAAGAACTTCTTCGATCGACCCTTGCGAGGCCTGTTCTGAGTGGAACCCGTCTTGAAAACCTTTGTATGACCCTGGCCACTGTACTGTTACTGAGTTTCAGGGTGTTACCGATTTTCTTACAGCCTAGGCCATCTTTGTGGTGAGCAACAATTCTAACTCTCAAATCCTGAGAGTGTTCTTTGCCATGAGGCGCTATGTTCAACATGCATTGTTGACAATATGAGAGAAATGTGCTCAAAGCACCAATTTCTAACTGCCCTTATACACGATACACATATTGTATGGTCCTGTTGGGCAGACAAAGACATGAACATGATGAATAGGACATGTGGCTTTGCATGGTTAAACAATGTACAGCTGTTATCACTTAGGGTGTATTCACTTTTGTTACCAGCTATTTTGACAATAATGGCTGTACGTTATGTAATTTTCAGAGGACAGTAAATCTATACCACTATACAAGCAGCACATAGTCTACTCTAAAATATATCCAAATTTCATTTCTATAGTATTGTCTCTTGAGAAGATATACTAAAATGTTTGCTGAAATGTGAGGGGTGTACTCACTTTTGTGAGATACTATATACTGTATATTATACATTTTGCTCTGTTTTGACTTGGCAAATGGACTAATAGATGTGAAAGCCTTCACTGCATTTCATTTTTGATTAATGCAAATTTGCAGGCGTAAGCCATCTTATCCCCTGGTTCATCTGACGCTCTTCTCCCTGTCTCTCTGATTAATGACTGTGACAACGAAGTGGAGAAAGAAATATGTCATCCATGTTTGTTTGCGTGTTGGCTGCAGCAGGATTTCTCCACTCAACTGTTCATGCTGCTGGGTTTAACTGGGTTTACATTGTGTCACACTCTGTGATGGAGGATAGTGTGTATATATAGCAGAGCGGAAGAGTGTTAGCTAAGCAACACTTCTCTACATGGCCAGGGTAAAGATGGGCAAAGTGTACACACTGCTAATCACCATACACACTCTTCATTTTCCCTATGCTTCATACACACTTTTAATTTTCCCTATACATCACACTCTTCGCACTAGTCCTGTACATCATACACACTCTTCACACTAATCCTGTACATCATACACACTCTTCACTAATCCTGTCCATCATACACACTCTTCACTAGTCCTGTACATCATACACACTCTTCACTAGTCCTGTACATCATACACACTCTTCACTAGTCCTGTACATCATACACACTCTTCACTAATCCTGTACATCATACACACTCCTCACTAATCCTGTACATCATACACACTCTTCACTAGTCCTGTACATCATACACACTCTTCACTAATCCTGTACATCATACACACTCCTCACTAATCCTGTACATCATACACACTCTTCACTAGTCCTGTACATCATACACACTCCTCACTAATCCTGTACATCATACACACTCTTCACTAGTCCTGTACATCATACACACTCTTCACTAGTCCTGTACATCATACACACTCTTCACTAGTCCTGTACATCATACACACTCTTCACTAGTCCTGTACATCATACACACTCTTCACTAGTCCTATACATCATACACACTCTTCACTAATCCTGTATATTTCTTTCTTTCTTTCTTTCTTTCTTTCTTTCTTTCTTTCTTTCTTTCTTAGCCAGTTGTAATTCAGGTGTCAGGTGTTTTTCAGGTAATTGTAAATATAAAGAATTTCTTTCTAACCTCTTTTTCTTTCTTTCTTTCTTTCTTTCTTTCTTTCTTTCTTTCTTTCTTTCTTTCTTTCTTAGCCAGTTGTAATTTTTCAGGTGTTTTTCAGGGCATTGTAAATATAGAGAATTTCTTTCTAAATTCCTTTTCTTTTTTCTTTTTTCTTTTGTTTGTTTCTCTCTTTCTTTCTTGTGAAGAGCTCATTCTGAAGGTGCACTGTGCTGATGTTAGTGTTAGAAGCCTGGCTCTGATATAACAGTGACTCAGAGGGTTGAATAAGGCAAGAGCTGCCTAAAGGCCGTGGCTCTGTTCCAGTTCTTTAAACCTTTCACACGCAACCATGAGCAGACCCTTCATCACTTATACAGCGTTACCTGCACGCTCAAGCAAGGACAACCTCTCAGAGCTGTAGAAATGTGTACACAGATTTTGCGCCCCGTTTTGCAGTCTCTAAATCCATCTATCTTTCTTTCCAAACAAGACATCCCATCATCTGACCTGTAACTCAGGGAGATCCAAGTCATAAATCCTCTGCATCTTCCCAGCACTGATGTGGAGGCTTTAAATAAAAGGTTACAACTTTCAGAGCAGAGCGGATAAGGCTACACCTAATTCTGATAACTTCTGTTTATACATTTCTCACACACACACACACACACACACACACACACACACACACACACACACACACACACACACACACACACACACACACACAAAGACACACACACAGAGGAGAATGAGTGCACTTTTAAATGCTGACCAGACACACACACGTAAACAGACAAAAGTGATGAGTGTACACATCGGCTGGTTATAATTATCCTTGCTACAATACAGTAAACACACACACACACACACACACACACAGAGGTTTTATCCTCAGATGATACACAGGCTCACTCTGTGTTCTGTACACGTGTACAAGGCCTAAGGCTGTTGAAACATGCTCTGTACTTTCACAGCTTCTCAAATCCTCAGGTGTGTGTGAGTAAGCCTTGTAATGACTTGAGTCATGGACTTATCTAGCACTCAGCCTGCAAGCCTGTCTGCACTATCAGTCCATTTCACTATGCCTAGAACATTCTCAGTACTTTCAGCTTCACATTCATCTATTTTTTTTATTGAGAAAAGAATACAATTTAAAAAATATAATACAGAGCTGTTAGAAGTTAAAGGCTTTGCTCAAGGGCTAAACGGCAGATCTGTGGTTTCAACTCACAGCCTTTGGAATAATAATAGAATTGTAATCAACTCGAACTAATATTGACTTATTATAGAAAATGTTTTGCACAAATGTATTAGTATTTACATAAAGTAAATCCAGTATGTCTCCAAAATAGCAGGATGAATTCAGGACAGAGGAATGTTCTCAGGTTTGTCTTTGACAAAAAGACAAACTACATCTTTAGTCTTATTCATTTCTATAGTAAAAAAAAAATTGAGACTGGTGAGGAAACCATTGCTATAGATATTATAACATAACAAGAGCTAAAAAAAAATTATCATTCTTCTTTAATCTAAACTGATCAAAACATTTTAGAAATTTCTTCCTTGGAAATTTTTTTATGCTATTTTAGATATGCAGAAAATTTTTGTTCCTAATACAACACAGCCAACCTTCTTACAGAGTGATAAATAATGTTGTGAGAACATTCTATGCTCGCTGGCAACTTGATTTCACAGGCACCAGTAGGATTTTGAGCTGGCTAACACTTTAGGCTCCTTGCCTTAGACAAATTGAAATGTCCCATAACATTTTTAGAAGTCTAGTGTCCCCATGGACCTTTTGCTTTTACAGTTCTGTCAGGTTTGGAGTGCGGAGAGGACTGAGCAGGCTGGATCCCATCTCTAGTGTTTTGATTGTTTTGATAACGCGCGTTTTTTTTTTTTGACAAAGAACGTAGAGTCTGACATGTTGGAGGTTGTACAAGACACAAAAGGAGACACATAGAAAGAGGATTAAGACTTGCTGAGTTGTACTTGGAGCTGTTCAGGCTTGTCTTTCAGTGGCTCAGTCAGGTCAGGAACACATAATTGGAGGGTTGGGATGGAGTGCTTGAGCTTTCCTGCTGGCTGCATGTGGACTCTGGGCTGGAAGAGGTTCAGCTCTTCTTTACGGAACAGAGCTCTTCACTGTCTCCACTGGGGCATGCAAAGCTCTCCGAAATGCTTTGTAAAATTCAAGCCTGCTGCTCAGGAATCCTATAAAAGTCCTCTTGAATGTCTTGATTTGTCTTCTAAGCTTCCAGGCATGAGATTATATCCGGAGCCAAAAATACACTTATGGTCTATTTAGGAAAGAGAGTGCAGACTGGAATATACTATATCTTATGGACCCATTATGGGGAAGTGTGGCTGTAATACACAATACTTTGCAAAACAGCCTCAGGTTTTGGACAAAGATGCATGTTTTGTGGAGTAGACACGCTGGAGTCGATGGACACTGGGGTCACGGATAGAACAATGAGGCACAGGTTTTTTTGTCACATTGTAAACTTAAAATGAAAGTTTACTTCCTGTGAGAAGGAAAAGACTCCATTACAGGAAAATAGCCACCAGAGCAGAGTATATGTTTTGGACCTCATCCAATCTGTGGTCACACTCCACCCAGACACTGACTTTCCCTCTTTCCTTCTTCTAACACAATGGCAATCACGAGTGCGCCATCGCTCAGTCTTAGATCTAGCTCTTTCTGGTTATCAGATTCTCTCCAGAAATAAACCTAAGACAATTAAAGTGTATTACACAGCAGAATGCCCAAAAATCCCCAAAAGGCAGGATATATCCAAGAATAGAACAGGGTGGTCTGCTAACCGGTGTGGATTGTCATGGAGTCTGTAGAGATGTTAGGACGTAGACCTTATGGCCTGTCTCAGATCACATAACCCTCTGTGTGTGTCTTGAGTGTGTGGGTGTGTGTAAAGTATGTGCCAGAAGCGCATTAGGATAGAGCTGTGTATATAAAGATCTTGGTATAAATGCTTGCAGCTGTACATCAGAGGCTCGTCTCTGTCTTGTTTATTAGCCCTTGTTCTAAACCTGGTTCCTCCTCAAACACACACACACACACACACACACACACACACACACACACACACACACACACACACACACACACACACACACACACACACACACACACACACACGCACACACACACACACACAGCAATGTAACTGACACTTTTACCTAAAATACAGTCAGACACACATTAGTACACAGACTAACATACAACTTCTGGAGACTTAAGAGGGACAGTGGGTTCAGTGTTTAAGAGGATCAAAATATAGCTGCGCAGTGAAAAAAACAATATAAACCAGTCAGTCAGTTAATCAGTCACTGTGTGTTATTGGAAAATAATCAGCAGTGTGTTGGTGTAATATGACTTGATGTGAAGCGGTTACTGTTATCATCCTGGAATTGATTATTTTCCTGTAACACATTAATTGCTGATTAGTGGTTTAACACAAGGAACTCTGAATAATATGTAAGGAAGTGGTAGCTCAGTGGTTAATTTGTTGGATTATTGATAGGAAGGTCGTGACTTCGAATCCCAGGGCCACCAACCTGTCACTCCTGGGGCCCTGAGCAAGATCCTTGACCTTTAGTTGCTTTGCTGTGTAAATGAGATAAATGTAAGTCTCTAAATAAGGGTGTCTGCCAAAATGTAAGTGAAAATTACATTAGGTATTACATTAGGTGCTAATAAGAGGAGGACTGGTTTTTTAGCGCATTTGCCTCAGTTTAATTCCCACCTCTGCCATGTTTGGGAAGTTTGCATGTTCTCCTTGTTCCTCTAAGTACTTACAAAAAAAAAAATCATAGCTTTTCATTTTAGAGAGAATCACAAAAGTATAAACTCCCCTGTCATGAAGATTATTCTGTACTGGGAAACTTTACATAGCACCATGATTGTCACAACAGTGTGGATACCTGAGACTCCTATACATTGTAAAGAAATGTCTCATTGTCAAATCTTAACCACACCAGTGCTTACATGTTTTTTTTCCATTTTTTTCTTACTAATAATATGCAGAATCCAGTATAAATGTATGAGCTGTTACTATAGAAGTAATAACGTATTCGATTCGGTGCATTAGTATAAAACATTCGATCAGGATATTGCTGCAGTTACGCAAAAATAACAGGCTCATCTCACCAAAAGATGCTGCGGTTTAATTTCTAACATGGAATAGTACATATACATAAATAATATAACATTTTTGTTAAACTGAGCTGGGAGTTTAGGGTGCTGAGGAAATTCCCCTCACATCCCTCCTGAAATAAAATCCTGTCTAATTTAGGAATTCGAAATATGAACACACAAACACATGAACACAGATATAAACACACTCAGGTTTAATTTTGTCTGTCTCATATCCTAGAACTGGCTCCACAGCAATGTCTAAAGGTTACTTTAAACACTCGGATTGATTTTGACTCTTCAACACAATAACACAGACTCCACAGAGTCCGCATCATATCAGCGCTATCCGGCTCCATCTGGATCAGCCTGCAAACAAAAAACTGACGCCAAATCACAGTTAAGCTTCAAAGAAAGACACAGAACACTGACAGAGAACCGCCTTGAGTGAATACCAGTGCTAAATCATGCAGTTTTTATTCTGAGGAACATGGTGTGTTATACACATTGGCAGCACTTCAGAACTCAGAGATGTAGACCAGACCCTTTCTCTAACACACGTTCTCTCACATCACAGTGATATTTAATGCAACCGCAATATCTGTACTGTACAGTATACTGCCTAAGTCTTAAATATCTGTAAGGGTTTGATAGTGCTAATGAAACTTGTTCTTATGTTATTGTTTCTGTATTTTCTGTGGATTCATAAAGACTCGTTCAGAAGATGCTCCGCATAAAGGCATTTGTTTTTTGTCACATATATATTATGTTGTATATCCCAACTTTGGAGGTTGGAGTCGGAGCACAGGGTGAACCATGATACAGCACCTCAAGGACCCTACAGTGCTGTGGCTTGAACCCTGATCCTCAACCCAGAGACTCTAATGCTTGAGCCACTACTGCAAATATAAAGCAGTTTACTGTTCTTCTAACAAAGAAAAATCATATATCGTTGATATGGTGAAGTGTTCTGTATGGACACATTTCTTTAATATTTCTGCAAGAAGTCTCCAGTGTCAGCACTGAACAGGGGTTTTTCATTTTCAGTGTAAAGGAGAGGATTTCGGATATTCTTGGGAATATGATGAACTGGGAAAATGTTCATTTGTTCTATAATATGAGAGGACAGAAATATGGCGTCATTCTTTAATTAACACACGTATGTAATCATTCGTCAATTTTTGTCGTAGGAAAAGATTGACGCTAAGTGAATGGGCTTTGGGGTTTGGTGTTAAAATTGTCTCTAGTTTGTCTTGCTCCGTTTCAAATCTTGTTCCCCATGAAGCTTATACGTACATGGAGATACGTCGCACACTGTCTCGTTTCACACTGTACATGTGCAAGTCTCTCTGTTTTACTGACAGTCACACTGATTAAGGATTAAAACAAAACAGAACATGCTGTTTTAAGACAATAATCAACACCAAAACAATCAATATGGCTTAAGAAGGCAAGATTATTTTTGCTGTCACAAAAAAATCTGAAGTATGCTATTATTTTATTGGTTCTTTTTGGAATATTCCATTATTTTCTTCCTAATTTGGGCATGACCAGCTCTCCAAGCTCTCTCCTATCATAAGGCAGATCCTATCATTTTGGGCTTCCCAAAGACATGCAGAACCCTCAGCTCACAAGAGGAAAGTTCTATCTACAGTCTTCCGCATTCATGAGTTCACAGAAGCCCAGATTGGCGAGAGTTGTCGTGATCGACAGAGGAAAGATTGTATGCCGGCCCTCCCACCTACCCAGAAAGCACAACAAAACCCGATACACTCTGTCTTTCACTCTCTGTCTCTACTTAATCCAATTGTCTTTTAGATCAGAAGCCATCTGGGAAAGGCATGTGTGCCTCCAAATCCTCACAAGCACCTCAAGCACTAGCTGTTCTATAACAAAACATCATGAGCACGGCTACAGGAGTGAACAGAACAAGTAAATTACTTTGGCACCTTTAACACCTAGTTATTTGGGATCCCTGTGAGATTTCATTCATTCATTCTTTCATTTTCTACCGCTTATCCGAACTTCTCGGTTCACGGGGAGCCTGTGCCTATCTCAGGTGTCATCGGGCAGCAAGGCCCTGCGAGATTTATGGCATATAAATAAAATATAGTTTCTTATACACTGAAATCCTGAAATATTTGCACTTTTCATGAAAATGTTCATAGACAAATACTACAAATGTTGTTTATTTTATGTTTTTAAAATATATTTATGGGCATAATTATTAACACAGTATACAAATTGTAGTGCCAAAGTGTTTTCAATGATTTGGGCATGAGTGGTTAAGAAGTTAAGTTACCGATTAGAAGGTTGTGAGTTCGATCCCAGATCCACCACTGTTGGGCCCCTGAGCAAGGCCCTTAACTCTCAATTGCTCAGTTGTATAAAAATGATACTCTGGATAAGGGCTTTGGCCAAATGCTGGAAATGTAAATGTTCATGAATTCTTTCCAAGCAATTTGTGCCAGTTTTTTAAAGAAACAAGTACAGTTTGATTACCATATTTACGATTAAAACACTTGTGGTTTACTGTTATAGGAAAATAATCAACAGTGAACTTGAGTGATGTGGCCTGATGTGAAGTAACGTTAGCATTACTGCCCTGATGTTGTCTATTTTCACAACACATTTTGTTTTATTTTTATACAACTAATAATCAGGGGATACAGACTTAGAGAGAGAAACAAGCAGACACATGTACAGTGTGTACGAGGTCGACTGCTCCAGGCGCTACACTCTCTGTGTGGTATATAAAAGCTTCTCTCCACAGATGTGAAACAGGAGCAGAGCTAAACTCTCCACATCACCCTACACCAAACCCCACTCACTCAGAGCATCTCAGAGCCTCTCAAACCCTACAGGCTTACAGACAGGAAATGAAAGCTCTGCTTTCGGTTATTAAAAATTGACCATATGAAGCTATTCGACGTGCAAAACTGCATGCTGGGTTTGTTGAATTGTGGGGCCAGACAAATAGAGCATGTTATTATACAGAGACAAGAGCCAAAAGTATTAGCGGAAGCTTTTGGAGTGCGACTGGTACATCACACAGACCAGGCAGGAGGGAGCTCTGAGGTCTGATATGATGTATGACTCGCCTGATGGACAGATTATGCTTGCTGGAATTTATGAACACTGTGGCATTAAAAAAAAGACATATATTTTAAAGACATATATTTCATAGACTTGTATTTTTACTACTGTTACCAACAACAGGCTGAAGGTGTGGGAACGTAACCGAGGTTTATTTCTCAGTCCGTATTCAAAGACTAAACATTAAAGATACATTTATAGACTAAGCTTTATAGATAAAGTCACTTTTATAGACTAAGCATTATTATAACAGCACCTTTAGTTCTCGGACCCTAATTCAAACACTAATAAATAACCAAGTACATTCTAATGTCAACATGAAAATAGTTGACTCTGTGTGAAGCACTGAATAGATGTCAGGATACGCACAATTCTTTGCTTTTATTTAGCTATCAAAACTCGTGTCAAAATTCTTTACTTATTTTATGACGAGGTAAATTGTTACAACAAGTGCTTCCTCCTCCCAACATCTCCAGGGTCTCTGGTACAAACCTGAGATCTTTAGTGTCTCTGTAGAAATTTGTATGTTGTCCCTGTTTTTATGTAGGTCTCCTCTAGTTTACTCTCTCTGGCTAAAATTGTGTAGGTTGGAGGGTGGTATGTGTATATTACATGTGTACACCTGTCTCCATTTTACACCAGGATACTTTTTTTTTTTAAACTAAGTAAATCTAATCTAAGAAAAGCTCTTTTTTTGTTGTTGTTGTTGCTTCTAGTCTAGGGCTGCTTATGAAGATTGATGGCATGCTTCTGAGTGGCTGAATATTTTAGACCAAATCCGTGTTATCTCTGGCAAGAGGTCATGTTTTGGCTGTAGACAGAGCTTTCAACATGATAGTGATCCCAAACATTCATCCAAATCAAAACAGAATCAAATCTTTTTTTTTTTACAATGGTTCTATCTCAGTCCCTGGATTTGAACCCTGCTGAAACTGTGTTGAAGAAGGCACCTTAAAATGTTGTTGTTGTTTTTTTACCATTCCCTTTAAGTGTCTCTTACCATGTTAAACTTTACAAGAAGAGCTTCAGCATTACTGGTGAAGACTTCCAATGAATCTGGGGTGCCAATAATTTTGTAACCAAGGCTAAAGCAATTCTGAAACCAGTGGTAAATATGGAGCGTGTCAATTTGTTAAGCTTAGCATATGACTCATTGTTGTTCACAAGTTGTTGATCATTTTAGCTTGTTTTCATATACAGCGCAATTATTCAGAAGTTAACCGTATAATATGTAAATATTTACCTGTAATTAGTACAAAATGACCCTTCTGCCCAATTACACATGGATCACATAATAGCTGTGGTCTATAAATAGTGTTGGCTTTTTATAAGTTGTAAGTGTAAAAGATTTTATCACAATGTTTTTCACTTACGTCTATAAATAGTGTTGGCTTTTTATAAGTTGTAAGTGTAAAAGATTTTATCACAATGTTTTTCACTTGAACGTAGTTAGATGCAGGAGATCCACGGATAAACAGCCTCCCGGTAATCTAAAAAAAACCCAGCGTAAAAAGTCCAATTAAAAATTATCTTCTCATTCTGTAAATTACGAGCAATAAGAGGAGATAGGAGACAGGACTGATAGGAGGTTGCAAGGAAATTGCTGGTGGAATGTGAGCCAAACAAATGCAGAGAACGAACTGTTGCATAACATCCGAAAAAACATGACATTAAAAAAATTTATGTCTTCACAGTGTTGCAAGGGTTTCGCAAGCTGATACACTTTAGGCCCTGTTTCTTTGTCACATTTTACTTGCCAAAGATTGATAGCAGATGAATAGCATACGAAAGCACAGTATATGAAATGTTGGATTTCCCTGTCTTTCTCACTCATTTTCCGCAATTTCAAGTTTTAGGTTGTTTCACTATAGAGTCAAACCGACACATAAGCTATTTTTACTGAGCACAGGGAACTGGCATACATACAAACATGAAGACAAACATTTGTTGTGTAAAAAAGGTTTCTTAAGGTTAGAATTCTGACCAACGAACTTTACATCCAGACCAAGATCCACTTTCACCACAGCTTCTGACTTCCTTCAGTGTGTTTTGCAAACTCCTCAGTTTACTCTTTGTGTTTTATGGCCGTAATTTGACCCAATGCCGGTTGTCTGGTGAAAGACCTGAGCAATAACCCTATACTATCAGTTTATTTATGTGAGTCAGAAAATAAAAGAGAAATCCACACCGCTTTCCTGCTGATTCATTTACTGGCTGTCACCTCAGAGTTAATGGGGACGTGAACAGTCTGTCAGTGCAAAAGGATTTGTGTGTGTGTGTGCGTCAAGAGAAAAGCAGCTGTCGATGCTAGTCATGTTCAATTCCTACTAAGTGATAAGTGGAAGATGTCTTTGTGGCGCCTGGCCTATATGCTGAAAGAACAGGAACGAGAGGTGTAATTTAACTGTCAACATCTCAAAACTAATATCTAGAGCTTGACTTGAGGGGGTGTTATGATGTGATGCCACCCTGACCTGTAAAACTATAAAACCCCTATGATCAAACCAGATCTTATCTCAGGTCTGATCAGGGTAAAGAAAACTTTTATGTGCCGAGGATGTGGTTAAGCAGAAATGCCGGTTTTCAACAGTCCGTATCTGATGGTGCAGCGTGATGTAGTTTTAGCTTCTGGGAAATTGAGAAGTAAGTTCTTCAATCTCAATGTCTATTTGGGAAAATAATAGTGCTTTTGTTTATGAGGAGTTTCAACATAATACATTTAGAGAAAAACGTAACACAGAACATTAAACGACTTTCGCCCAATGATTAATTTAGGATTGTATAATTTTTGAAATTTTATCTAGTATTTAAATATACTTATATATATATAAGTATATATATATACTTATATATATATAAGTATATATTCAACTTATTATATATATTTAAATGGCCTTAAATTTAAACTTGTGATTACAGAAAAACATATTTCCTTCATTTTTAACCTATTTTCCCCAATTATTATTTTTTTTGGGGGGGGGGGGGTGTAAGGCTGTTTAAATGTACGAGGAAACTTCTTAGTTTGCTCTCATTTAGTTGATTGATGAAGTACTCTCATTTAGTTGATTGACTGTTCTCACCACTCCCTGTCTTCTGCTTTGCTATTCAACAACTCCTACTTTAGCATAAATCCTGGTTATACAGGTTTATCTAGCCTAGAACTCCAGCCAGGTTCTCAGAGATATTCCTCTTTTTACAGTTCCACAGTCTTTATTAATTAAGCTGGCAGTTTAGTTTCTAAAGCAAAAGGTTAATTAGATCTGCATTGGTTATGTAAGTATACATTTCTTCTCCTATTAAAAACACCTATGTGTATAATACTGTACACAGCAACATTAAGGTTCCCTTTGTGAACAAGCTGATGAAGGCTTGAATGGTCCAGATCTAACCTTTGTATTAGTTAATATTAAAAGGAAGATTTTTCGAAACCTGCCAAGGTAAAAATAGTAGGATCCCAATTCATTCCTTCCTTTATTTATTTATTCATTCATTCATTCATCGTTAGTATCTGCTTTATCCTGATACCATCATCCATCTTATTATAAGTTTGTAACAGAGCAACCACTGCCTTACATAATTACTAACATAATTTCCTGCTAGAAACAGTTTTTAAAGGGTTCTTTGTAGGGTCTGTCTCTACTGAATTGTAGTGAAAGAAACGACAAGAAGCAGACAAGAAGTAACCTTAAAGTGTTTACCTATAAGGCCATAGCCGAATATGGGGGTAGTAGATGAAGACTTTTTTCTATTCAGATTGTGTTCTTTGGACAGTTTAAGTATCCTTGAAGAACTTTGAGCTTTAATTGAGAACAAATCCTTCTAGGGATCTAGAATAGCAGCAGCACCAGTGTTCTAAGGTTCTTGCATATCTCAGAGTGATATACTGCAGAACATTTTAGGCTGATTGATGGAACGTGTTGAAACCTGTTGCTGGCAGTCATACACACTGCTCATTTTTATTCGACCGCTTCACTGAATCCCACCTTTATGGTGGGATTTACCAGGTATGTATTATATTTTGTGTGCCAGATGTTTATCGGATCTTTGCATAACTAGGGTTCTTTGGAAACCTCAAAGTGTTTTGCAGAGAAACAACGTTATGCAAGTTAGGCTTCACGTGTTCTCACATCTCAATGATTTATTGCCTTCTTAAGAATTTTGCCCTTGGCAGCTTCTTCCAAAGAAGAGACAAAAGAGACACAACGGATGTGACACAAATGTAGCAACTGCTAACAAATGACTTTAAATGCTTTACTGTATCTCATGTACACACCCTTAAAGCTCAGTTTTTTCTCAGTGTTCAAATTGTCACTATGCCAAAAAGCTAACAGAAATTAACTTGGCTTTATAACAGGGTAATTGTGTCGGCGGAAATGCAATGAGGTAACTGAAAAGTCCTCAGTGGTCTATTGTAAAGTGACAATCACTGGCAGTTCTGTTTAACTTCCACAACAGATAATAAGTGTTTGTTTTTTTGCAGTAAACCACACTGAGCGTATTCATTTATAAGGCTGGTATTGTTGAGAAGCATACAGTGGTTGAACTGTTATTTATTCCAGCATACATTAGAGCTTCATTAATGTAAATAGCCAACAAGCAGGCAGGCACGTGGGCAAAAACATGATTGAACAGTCAAAGAATTCTCTTATTATTGCTCACCACAGACGTGAGGCAATCTCCATATAAAATCCTTGGACCCCTGAAAACCCACTGCTGCCAACCATGCAGAGACCAATTAGAGCCTAGCCAGTCGAATTGCTGACCTTACGGATGTGAAAGTGTTTACAGCAAAGGCTTCCAAGCGGCCGCTCCAGCATATGAGCTCATCCGGTTATGGCTAGGCCGAGCTAGAGCAGATCACATTCTTAAGGTAGATCGTAAATGTTCACGTAAAGCCATGCTGAAGGATCACCTCACAAGCGGGCAACAACAAAACCTCGCGCTGAGATGGTGGCCTGAGTGAGTCATGAAGCCTGCAATCCGTTACAAGGGGACGGACAGAAGGAGATTAACAACGATTAAAATAGCGTCGGGGAGAAATATCCAGGAAGGAGAAGTAAATGAATGAATTTGTTTAATCGACACTTCTTTTCTTTATACAGCCGCCAGCCGGCATTCTGCAGGATACTGGAAATGGGCTGAGGTGGAGGGAGGAATGGGTTGATGAATTGGTGTTGGAAGATGTTTTAGGCGTCATGCCAACATGGATCTTCGTACTCAGTATTCATTGATGATGCTGTTATTGGCGATAAAAGAATGAAATTTTGGAATGTGATCTGTTTGTCCACATAATACTTAAACAGCATTTACATTTAAATATGTTTTGGATCACATTAAACCTGAACGACCGATTATAAAGAGCAGCGCTCTGACTTCAACTTCCTATGCTGGTATATATGAAGAAAAGGATTTGATGGTGCTGTAAAAATAGAAGCTTGCAGGTTGGTCAGTGAGCTCAGGGAGGACTGTGGATTATTCTATTGTATTGTATTTGACAGTGGTTTGTTGTGTAAGTGTTGGTGAAGAGTTGAACAGTTCACTCACAGAACACATTAATTCTTCTTTACTAAGTGCGAGGGACGCAACCGAATACGAACACACAATCAGTATGAACAGATAACGTATTCTAAATGGACACAAAAGCTTGCCAGAAAGGTTCACAGGGTGACTGGTTGAGACTAGAGTTGTGCTTTGTAGTTTATATTCGTATAGAAATATAAAATATATATACATACATACAAGTCTGAGTGAGTGGTTTAGATATGAAGCTTTTAGGAAACACAATGGCCGCATTACTCTGTCCGTTAAAGCATTCATTCATTTATCCTTATCAGGATGGCAGTAATTTAAATTAGGATTATTTTTTTTGTATTTTGTGAAATAGAACCACATCCCACACTCAGGCATTGTGTGCATTATTGTGGGCATTTGTGTGTTTGCCAGTGTTCAGAGAGCATGGCAGTGGGATTTATTATCAAATACAGGCACAAACACATGTAACACTAAACAGATTCTGTAGTTTTTCTTTACAACCCTTTTAAGTGCTTCATCCTGGCCATAGACAGTGTTTCTGTATCCCAAGGTGTGGTCTATCACAGTTTATCACAGGTCTATTACCTTCAAGCCAGTCTACCTATCTGCATGTATTTGGGAGTGGGAGGAAAAACTCACATGGCTATAGGTTAAATAGTAACCCAAGCTCAGAAAGACCAGGGCACTCAGAGAAGAACCGTTTAATCAGTAATTAGTGGGCAAAGTGATAGCTTCAACGGTTAAGGCTCTGGGTTGTTGATCGTTTGGATTTCAAGCCCCAGCACTGCCAAGCTGTTGGAGCAAGGCTCTTAGCCCTCTCTCTGCTAAAGGTACTGTATCATGGCTGACCTTTGCTCTCAGCCAAACTTCCTAAAAAGCTGGGTTATGTGATCACATGCATTTCTCTGTAATGTAGTTAGCTCAGTTTGCGTAGTCCATTGAGACCATTATCATAGCCATTAGCTCAGTTTGCTCCTTACACAACAAAGACAAGACCCATTTTCAGATGCATATCTTACACAGATCTTTATTGTCCCTTTAATTGTGTTCTCTTTGTACAACACAGATTTACAAGCTCACTTCAGACTTATAAACTTACATACGTCAACATAGCTCTGTCTTTTATACAAGCTATAACCTTTTTTCCTATCCAACATTCACTTTTGCCCATCATTCCACTTGCTTTTTATCTTTCCTGGTAAACACCATGCTTTTCTCCAACACATCCATCATTCGTGCTTTGTATAGGACACTACGATGAAACACAACCAAAAACTGTGATTAAGCGTAGCGTCTAGATTCAAAGCCACTCTTCTTATGCAATGCAATTCAAACATCTTTAGCCATCATACAACATACACATTCTTTGCCAGCTATTTCAGTGAACTATTCTATTTATACAAGCATTTACATACCATTGTACAATTAAGCTCCATGCAAGATGCTACATTGAAAAGGTATCCGTTTCTCTCGGGAGTTAGCTTTCTTTCTTTCTTTTTAATTAAAAAAAAAAAAAAAGCCAACATGGCTCAGTTTAAGTTTTACACGAGTAAAATAATATACCACATATCCTGATATTGACAGTATAAATCACAATGTGACTGTGATTTCATTTGGTTTTCAAGAAAAAATGGATTTAAATTAATTGTTTTTCCAAAACATGTACAATGTGTACAGCAAAGTGTCAAGCTGATAAAACAACATATACTGTCTTCAGAGGAATGTAATTAAATTCAACTCTTCCACTAGACTTTTCTGATTTTGATCATTTCTTTTCTTTGTGGCTGTTCTTTTTCCTTATTGTATCTTTTGCATACACAGTTTGTTTCAGCTGAAAGCTACAGTGCTGTTTAAAAAAAAACAAACAAAAAAAAGAGCTACAGTAAATTTCTGATTAAGAATATATAAAAAAAATAACATTTAATTACAAAACCAAATTGATAATACATTAATACCAAACTAACAGTAAACAGGGCTTGTGTGATCTCATGCTCACTCTCACACACACTGATCACTGAGTGAAAGCGTGTATGTGTGTAAAACACTTCTTGAGATACATGCAGTTAACCCTTGCGAATACTGTGTCTCCCTGGTCCAGATTTGCTCCCCGTGGGTTGTCTTGGAGTGTGTGGGGGATTACAAGGGATATAGCTGCCATTGAGGACAGTAACACAAAACACTGCTGAAGATCCACAGAGTTCCAACACACATAAATACAAGTCTGCTCTGGTATGAGTTTAATGTCCATGTAGAGCCTGGGAGCTCTCTACACCATGGTTTCCTTCCTTTTGCCCAGAGAGCAGAGCATGTGTTTGTCCTTTTTAGATTTCCTTGGCGAGCTAGATGATGTGGAGGATGAGGACGAGGAAGATGATGTAGAGGTGGTGGAAGGTGTGGGGCTGGGAGGCTCATGGCTTTGAGGCTGGTTCTCGTCTGTCTCCTCCATTTGGACGATTGTGGAGGCTGTGGAGGAGCGGCGATTGGAGCAGACAATGGAAGCATCGCTCTGGATGACAGACATGGCACTGCGTAAGCAGTTGAGCCACTGCTGCTTGTGGAAGATGTCGTTGACTTGAAGCGTATGTGACTGACCCTGTGCTGGGTCCTGGAAACGCACACGGAAGATGTTCTTGGCTGCAAGAGGACAGAGAGTAGTGGTAAAATAAACAATTCTATCAAGCCAGCACATAAATATATACATTTAAGTATAAACATACATAAAACATTTATGTATAAACATAAAACAGCTCTGAAGCTCACCTTTGTCTGAGTTGCTGAAAGCCCCTCTGAAGGACCCACCCATGCGCACGTCTCCATCCTGCAGGTCCTCCAGCACCAGGTCCTGTACCGGAATGGGCTGGCGGTAAACCTGGAAACACTGACGTTCGTTCCGCACCACGGGCCGCGTCAGGACCAGCACTTCATTGAACAGGAACACGTGCAGTTTCTGTAGGGAACAGAATAAATCATGGGTCAAAGAGTCATATGATAGATTAGATTTGATTATTGAGCAATAAACTTTTTATTGCATTGTGTAAACGTGCTAGACTCACCGTGCCACTCTTGTTACGCAGCTCGCCATGGCACAGCAGGCTCTTGCACTGCTCTATGCGTGGATCTTTCTGCTTGTCGTCCAGGTACTCCAGTTTATCAATGTAGTACTGGCATTCTGACTCGCCTTTCTTCATGTTAATGTCAGTCAGCACATCCTGAATAATGCTAAGCTGTGAATATGCAAATACAAACCGTTATTTCACAGATAGGTCTCTAATTGCAGAGAATTCTCTAGATAAAATGTGTGTGTCTGTGTTTTCTAGTAAATCTGTAATAGAATACTCACAGCTTCTTCAAGGCTGGCAGTGTCTGGGTGTTCAGTCGGTGTGTGTCGGAGGATCTCTCTCAGCAGGAGCGGGTATTTGACCAGCCGTGATCGGGGAATGTCGAGGAAGCTCCACAGGTCCAGCTTCCTGCTGAATGGTGACTCAAGACAGCGCTGCAGGAAGTCCTGCACTTTTGGGTCCTGCTTTTTCTGGTCCAGCAGGGCTTTGGCTGCCAGCTGGTTGCTGCAGTAGGCCCGGTATGCATTTAATCTGGGCAGCTATAGATATAATAAAGGGTCGTTAATTCAAAGTCAAACTAAGATGCTTTAATGAACACAGTGAAAGAAGGTAAAGAGAAGTCGCAAGTCTTACCCAGTTGACTACAATCTGGCCGATCTCTCCAACTGTCCCATCGGGGCCTGTTGCTATAGCCAGCTGTGCCAACAGATCTGACAGAGGGATGAAAGAAGGTGAGATGTTAGATGTTCTGGATTTCGAGCAAAAAGCCAACACCAAAGCCAGATATGAAAAGTGGATGGTTGTGTATACCTTCATGAAGAGGGATGTAAGCATCCAAATCTCCAAAGATGGCAGTCAGCTCTTCTTCAGACATGATTGACAGTTTCAACATTGGGTCATGGTATGCCTAGGGGGGAAAAAGGTCTCAATTGTTATTATCAATTTTTTTTTAAGTCAATACTAATTTAGTTCAGTCTGTGTAAAAATACAGCTAAACAACATTTGCATTCTCAATTGTCAATCTGCAACAAGTACCAACCTTGCGGGCAAGCTGGAGGTCCTCAATCAGGTCATGCTCTCCTCGAGACAGCTCAAATATGGCCTGCGTGATTGCAAATCAAAACAAGCCATTACTTTAGACATATGGTACATTTACTGCCAAAGTAAACCCCAAGAACTCTTAAATCAGAGTAGTGCTGGCTTAGTCTGGCTAAACTAAATGATTTTATTTTTCAGATCAGAATGTACTATGGCAGATTGCTTTGATGGCTGACTGGAAAGACTGAAATTCTTGGAGAGGCCCAAGTCTGTGCACCACACCACCTATTAGCATAGTGGTGTGATGCACAGATGTAAAAATCCAGTCGAGACGCTCCATTTCCAGTCCTCTCGGCCAGAGTACACACCAAATGAAAAGAAAAAAAAAAGTGAAACACGAAGAAAGTAAGTGGGAAGGACCAGGGAAGCAACCAAGCAAAAGGCCCTTAGGGTTTAATAAGTCAGCAGAGTCTGATTCAGTAGTGTCTAACTGGGAGTCAGGGTGGATTAACTATTCTGGCATGTATGCTGCCATCTGTTTTCTGCAGCCTTTGCTTTACTCACCTCTTGTCTCTTTATCTCCTTTGTGGAGAAAGTTCCCTTTTGGTGTACATCTAGGGTTTCGGACCAGAGGGTGCTATTACGGCGTTTGGGTGGTGTGGGTGCTGCAGCCTTGCTGCCTGCCTTGTGCTGGGGCACGCCCGGGGAGCGCCCGTCGCCCCGCAGTGAAGCCTGCAGGGTCTGACCGAAGCGCCGGACGGCCCCATTCTTCACGGGGGAGATGAGGTTCGCCAGCGAGGTGACTCGGCCCAGTGGCCGCACACGCTTAGTACTGGGTTCCTACACAAGATAAAGGGGAAAAAATTTGTTAACGATTGGTTTGCTTTTGATGCAGCATGAAGTCAGATAAAAAGGCATTACTAGTCACAGGACTCCCCCCCCCCTAGTATTTCAGATTATTGAGGGCTGAATTTTGGTCAGACAGGCTGGCATTTCCTGGGCTGCAGAAATTGGAGCTTCTAGAGGCAACAGCTGTTGAACACATCATGAGGGAGTCCCCTTAGCATGAAAGAAACACAAAGGCCTCTTTCTGCCTGCCTGCAGCCATGGAGTTCAGGGGGTCTATAGGCATGCCCGGAATGTACAAGACCCCTGTCTCAGCTGTCCCATTCTCAACTAAAGACACACACTCAACAAAGTGATATCACACATGCTCGTACTGCCACGTTTGTCGATTTAATTCACTTAGTTGCATTGTTCAACTCACTTTCAGAGGGAATTATGAACTGTTGTACAACTGTAAATGTATTGTTATGTTGGGACAATCAGTTTGAGACAAAAGACATTGCACTCCTAACTTCTCTGCTCCACCCACAGACTGACCCATCTTTACTCCCTTATAACCCTTCAGTGCGGCTGTCAGCCACATGTTAAGACAGGCCCTGCAGGCCTCTTGCGTGAGAGGGAGAAGCACACCTGAACCCCTGTACAAACAGCGTTATAGCCTCAAAGCCATAACGACTGGGACTCGAGCCAAACCGTACAAACCAGAACAAGGAAAAAAAGTAAATCAAAACAAACCTGACAAGGTGATTTCACACTGGCAGACCCAGCCGGATTACTTTATACTATAATCACAGTCCTGAAACACTCAAGGGCTTCAGGGGCTGAAAAAAGTACTTATATCTTTAAAGCATGATACAGACAAATGACAGTGTGCACTCTGTTTGAAAGGTGCTATTAAATATGGATGCCTGGCTTTCTCCCCAGAGGGTAGAGAATGAGACTGTGTTCAGTTTGGCAAAGCAATGCTGATGAACAGATCCACTATTCAGGCTCAAACTGCCTCAAACAGCTGTGAGCAGATCTTCTACTTTATATTAGCTAGAATGCCGTCTGAGGTCAAGTTATACTTTGCTCACCAAGACCACCAGAGGGCTACTGTATCATCCTGCATCAAGTCCCCTGTGTCTGCTATGGCCAAGAAATGTGGGAGACCACATACAAGAGAATACTGGTTGTCTTGCAGCAAAAAGCTGATGGAGGGTTTGTCAACAAATCTGCTAATCCTTCAGATTGAATCCCAATCCTCTTGCTCAAGCTAGCAATTTTACACAAACCACTGCAACAATTCGTGTGCAAATCACCTCACTGTAGACTTCTTCACAATACACAAGTGTTAACTATGTTGTGGAGAGAGGAACAAGCAGGCAGACAGAATGATAGGGGATGCTATTTTTGGCTTTGCTGAACTGATCAGAACTCCTGTGAGAGAAAGTTTTAGTAGGACCTGGAATCACAAATCCCTTAAATTAGTTTACAGTGCTGTGGTGCAGACAGCGGTTGGGGGTCTTCTGTTGGGGAATCCATCTGGCTCCCCTGCTGTTGAACTACTGGCTTTCAATACAGAGCAAAAATGTTAAACTGCTAATTAAACAAGAAGTGGGGGGTGACTTGTGAAAAACTGGAAAGAAGAACTGTGACGAGTAAAAATTCAATGAACAATTTCACGTGTTCCAAAATGCCTCATTCACAATTCTTTGCAACTTCCCCTTCAGTTTTCCTGACAAGAAAACCACATCTCATTCTTCACTTCCAAAAATCAAAGAATAAAGGGGAAGAAGAGCCCAAAGAGTTGCTCTTATCTGATCCTGCTTCCCCATGGTGTTTGCCTGGGGACTAGGCACACCTAGGCCATGGACTACAGTACTTTGTAAACTGCTGGAATGCTTTTATTCCAGCAACGCGGCCCTGGAGGCCTTACCAGGGTCTGCTTTACCTGCTCTTCAGGTCTACAGTAGTTCAATATAACTGCTTGTTCAGACCCATCATGGTTGATATTTAAAGAAGCACCGCTCAAAACAACCATCTAATCCTGCGACCAAGGATGACCTTTGTGCTCCTTGGGAGTGTGCACACACCTTAGAGAAACACACCTGTAGCACTTGCTAGGGCAAAGTTCTCATTCTATTGATAACATTATAATCCCAAATTCGGTGTTGTATAATACAGAAAATAAAAGCTTAAGCAACAAAACTGAATGATGTCATTTTTAACCACTCAAGGCTTACCTCAAGTTCTTTGCACACTTGGTTCTGATAGTCTATTTTCTGTAGAGTCCGTTTGATAGGCACCACACCAGGTTCATCGTAAGCCACCATTTCTTTTAATAAAATCCACTGGTACGGGTCTGCTATTCCCAAAAATTATCCACAAGTGTAATCCACAAGAGTAAAAAAAAAATAAATAAAATAAAATAAAAAAAAATGAAGTAAAGTTTTTTTTAAAAAAGGTCCGCTGTCTCCCTAATACTTCATTGTCCACCAGAGTGGTGCTGCCTAACTTAGAAACGCACACTCGGTGTGCTCGGACAATCTCTAACTTTGTTCTGTTGGATGTGGGACGGAGGAAAAACTCATATACTCTGAGCTAGAGTGAGGGAGGGGCCAGAGAGAAAGCTCGCCCATTTAATCAGTAAGGGGTGGGAATTAGCAAAGAAACCCGAAACATTTACTCCCTCCCGAGTCTACTGTGGCAATGTTTAAACATTCAAAACTCATGCAGGCTTCACAAATATCTTCAAATATTTCCTATCACTTTATGTTGCCTCAAACTTAAAGCTGTCTAAGCGTATTAAAAGAATGTATTGGTTATACTTGTTCTCACTTGCCATTTAAAAAAAAAAAAAATTACACTGGAAATATTCCACTGAGGGCTCGTGTCCACACGTATTCTAACATAAAATTGTTATTTCATCTATTATTAAATTAGTTTTTTGGTATAAATGTAGCAGGAATTTAACACATTGAGTATGGAAGCACATAAAAGAATTTAGCCTCTCTTCTAATCTCATTTACGGTCCAAAAAGTTGTCCAAGCAAGAACTCATTTTGAAATCTCCCTTTAGAGATTTACAAACCATTCTCTTTCTGTTGATTACTTTCAACTGACATCACCACACCCATTAAATATATGATATGGTGCAAAAATCAAAAAAAAGGGAAGCAAATGTTTTTGCACATTTATCAATAGGTTCCACTACTTGCAAATAGCTTAAATGAAATTCCCCCATCAACTTGCTCACTAATGAGACGTGGAAAAAGAGATAAAGTATATTGAAATGCAGTGAGAGTGAGGTCTGTGTGGGTAAAAGTGGATTGGAGCAGCAGTCTCTGATGGTCTAGAGCCGTGTGTCTATAGAGAAGCAGAGAGTCGTTATCAGGTACTGGGGGAGGGAGAGATGATCAATAGAAAGACCACTCAATGTGTATAGAGGTAGGGCTAATCAAAACACAGCTCATTGGTATCTCTCTCGGTATTCATTTAAAAGAATGGGAATCGGGTTTACAAATAACAATAAGTTTCACAGTACAGAAGTGAGAAACTAACCAAAAAAAAGCAGAAGTGTATTACCAACATGGCCACACCAAAAAGGCAAAAGTGCTTCTATACACAAACCTGAACAATCAGTTCATCTACATCTGTATAGAGGACATAATTGTCCCCTGAGATTTGCTGCACAAGTAGCAAAAGTCTTTAGAATGTAGTTACGACTTCTTTCTTTCCCATACACCGAAGACTAAGAGCTTCAGCTGCGCAAATGGACCTGTGCACTGTTTGCGTTAAGGCTTGGTGTAAACCGGTGTAAATAAGGATTGTGAATGTGTCCTGAGCAAATGGAGAAATGCCGGTTTAGTGTCACCCTGCAGTGTCAATAGTGAAGTGTGAAATCTTGTGTTTGCATGGGATGCTGCTTGAGAGATTGGGTATTTAAATGGATAGCAGGTTCTTGGCTAAGAAGGCGTCAAATTGCTCTTGTTTACATCATCATCTTACATAGATTACTAAAGGCTTCTCCAACCTAGGTTAGGTGTGTGTGCAGAAGTTGGCATACAACAGAAACAATAATATAACACTACTGTTTTGCAGAGGGGTGTGACAGACACTTTGGACAGGAGACAGGGCTGAACTCGCAGCATGACCAGTTCTCTGCCTCCTGCAGGGCAACACCCAGACAGCTGGAGAAAATGGTGTGAACACAAACAAGTCGATGCTGCAAAACTCCTACAAGCCACACGCATGACTGAGTCACCACAGCTCAGATCAGTAGAACCAGACAGAGCTATGCTGTGCTACGAGGCTTTCTTAAATAAACAAACACTAAATAGACCTGAACTAAATGAAACTAAACTTCATTCTAAGATAATTGTCCCAAAACTACTTAATCCACATTATTTAAAACGGGAAATAGACATTTACAGTACTTTATTAGTAAATGACAATAAAATTAGGCCCATTTCCAAACAGAATGGCCTATAGACTTGCTTCAATAAAGAGCAGTTGCAGATGTGTCACTCATGTGAATCCACTTTTCTGTGAACTTTTTCTAAGCATCTGTTTTGTAGCTTCATGCAAGACAAAACCATCTATGGAACATTATGGGGCAAACTGGGTCCATGGGGCAAACAGGGTCTATGCCACAGAACAGACATATTATGGCTTTAGGGTAAATTTTCTTATTCTGCAATTGTAAAAATCCTGTGGTGTCTAAACTGAAAGAAAAGACATTGGAGCTAAGGGTATTGCTCCACCTGAGTTGAGCTAACTTCTGCCCTCTTCTGGTGACTGAACTGACCACCAGTATTTCTATGTCTAATAAAAACTAAATGTTACAAGGACCAAGTCTAGCTATTTCTCTAAATAAGCCGTGTTACGACTGCACACCTGAGACATCTGCTTTAATGATTCACTTATTCTCTTCCTTCTTACATCAGTGCAGTCTGACTCCATACTATAAAACCTACGCTAAAAACAAACATCCCATAACCATGGTGATGTTACAGCACTAGCCATGGGGGAGTTAGGATCCTACGCATGGTCTAGCAGGACACCTGCTTTCAGTCAGATGACTGTATATAGCTCCTGATTAAACAGACAGGATGTGACCATGTGCTATACAATCACTGGGCAAGTCTGTACAGTACATGTGCTCGTGTGGAAAACAGTAAAATACTGTGGAGCTAATGTTTTAATCCATCCCAAAATGATCTCTCTCGTCTTTGTTTTTTTACTATAATTTCAATTCTTAAAAAGTTTACTCACTACAGACATATAAGCCATATTACACAACTATCTGTTCAGATTTCCACATATTCCCGTAAAATAGTCCTTCCTATGCTATCCCGTTATAATTTGTGAAAGTGAAAGCACAGACATCCTGTGAATCGGAAGTAGATAGACAAGGTGTGCTAATTAATTCTAGATTCTGACTATTTCAAAAGCTAAAGGTGATGACACACAAACACACACAAACAGAAACCTAAAGAGCAAGTTTCAGAATCTCTCAGCCTGAAGTCTCATACTGAAAGATTTTTAGGATGTGGATTAATGAGTGTTTACAAATGTCAGAGGATCGCTTAAAGATCAATGGGCATAAGCGATACAGGTGGATATGAACAGATGTATGCATACATCATTTGTACGTGCATTTATACAAACATCGGTTATTCTCGCAAAACTCAATAATGTGAAGGGACTTCTCGGCCTCCTGCTTCTGAGTGTGTAAATTTACATACGAGGTGACTATGTAATGTAAGCTTCAATGTAATGTAATGAAACCACTTATTTATTTCAAATACACACACACAAAATACTTTATTTTTTAGATCTGTTGTTTTACAGTTAAGGACAGATGCTGATTTAAGATAAAATGGTGGTATAAAAGGAGGATGATCCGGGGTGCACACAGATGGTGATTGATGATTTCAGCTGATTTTGACTTCAGATTGGTTTCTGGTTATGAGCTACACTCAGTCACTTTTTTTTTTTTAAATGTGAATGGTCTTAAACTTGCAGATAATCTACATTTCTGAACCTCGGGCACGTACACACTGGGGAGTTTTCATTGAACTTTCTTTCACTGTACTGCATCACCAATTACTCAGTAGTTTATAGCTGACCAAGTGTACACACCCAGCAACAGAATTCGTTGCCACAAAACAGAGCGGATTACCAATACTACCCCCAATATACACACACACACACATTATAGATAGATGTACAAAACTAAAATGTACTCCTCAATGCCACTGCATGTTCATGCTTGCTCCGATTCAGGACAGTGAAATTTTAAATAGTAACTGTAATTACTTACACAGTCAATAATATGTTTTTATATATAGTCACACAATGCCTTGATTTCCAGGTGGATTTCTGTTTTACAGGAATATCACAGATTTAATTTGGTTTCCTGTCTTCAATTCTAACAGTGTACGTTTAAAAATGGAAATCTGATCATCAGTGTGAGTGCACTGTGAGAGACTTTATCCATTTGTGACCTCAGCATGTGCGTGGGTATTAAAATATAACCCAAATCTAGTAGATGATTTCTGATGTCAGTCACTCGATACACCAGTCTATGTCAGTTTAATCACTTCTACTGGCTCACGGTGCCAACTCCTAAGGTCAGGTTGAGAAGGTGATACTAGGGGGGGTAGTCAACACCTGTGATGAAGATCCCTTCCTCCTCCCACACACACGGGGGGCTATTGCGCATACGAGTGAGGGCGCAGTTGTGTTTGCGAAAGAGGTGGGGTTGAGGAAAGTCTAGAACTTGGTGTGGTGAGAGACATGTTTTTACCATGAGAAAAGAACAGACGTGTGTTTTTTTGCACAGAAATAAAGTTTTCAGTCACAACGTACAGTTTGAATTGAAGTGTGTACAAAAATAAAATTGGTGGTACTAATGTAATAGGAAAACAAAACACCACCACACTGGGTCTGGTTCAGTTCCAGCGTACAGCTTCAATGCTGTAGTGTGCGTGCGTGTCATTATATTATATTATGAGAAAGTTAAAACAGGATGGATAAAGTGATGGCTATTGTGCCATGCTGTTTGTTGTGAGTCCTGTGTATGATTTTAGTTAAGCTTTCACCGGTACAACTGTCAGGATGGTTACTGTTGCTATGGGTGTATAAAGAAATCAACAATCCTTGTCAAAGAGGGAGGAAAAAACAGGTGCCGACCAAACAGGTCTATGCATCACATTTTCCTATTTTGTCATTTTCAGCTTCCAACATAAAGGCACAAAGGCAGCATATAATCATGAGACGTTTTAGAGAAAACATCCAAAAACTTGCCTTGATTAATTCTGCAAAAATATACACGTTTGTTTTTAACAGATTTCCACATGTGGAACACGTGTTAAGTGGCCACAATGTTAAAATAACCTACAGTATAAAACTACAGTATAAACTGTCATTTTATTATACAGTATATCAGGGGGTTTTACACTAAAGACTTTCAGATTTTCAGTTTCTAATGACATTATTATTTACACAAAGGTATTTGCCTGTCAGGCTGTGAGATAAACTAGCCTAGTTATTTCCAGTTAGACTGTTCGATTCATTTCTTGTGGCTTTCGTCAGATATGTATTTCTCATGCAAACTTGATTTGTGTTTGGAAGATGCATCGTGGCGTAGGGTTTAAAATAAAAATATGGATAAAATGGGTCAAATTAATTGCATGTTAACCAAATAAATAATGCTTGCAGAGCTAAAGTCGAGACAAATTAATCCAACAAACTAACTCCCTGTAAGAAAAGCTGTAGAAAATTATATAAACAAAGCATGCATGTGCATTGTGTTGACAGCAGTGGAAATACTACTGAATTCTTGTATAGAAAAGTTAACTTAACATAAACAACTTATTGTGTATTTTTGCGAGTAAAGGCATTCCGTGTGTGGAGACTGGTCTAAATTCAGAAAATTGGCTGTTAGGTTGGGTATAGAGAGAAAACAGACTTAAAGGAAACGTATTAAAAAATACAATGCAATGTTTGTTGATAATAAAAGGTGCAGTCCAACTAGATTCTATGATAACTAATCTCTCACACACAAACCCACCTTAAAATCAAAGCTGCACAGACTGACTGCATCTTCATCTTTCTCTCTGCGTTTCCGTTTCTGTGAAGAGACAAAAAGCTGTTACAATCCAATTAAATTCATCTAGAAAGCCTAAATGTTCTCAATAGCAAACAAAAAAACATTTCCCCAATACACACACACACACACACACACACTAAACAGAAAAAAGCACTGCTAGGACTCTCTCTATAGCATTCATTCACTGCCTGCTGCTTCAGACATGGTGGCCTGAAGGCTGGGTGGCTGCTTAAAGCACACATTACTGTGGTTTACAATGTCCCACAAGGAGGCCCATCAAACTCAGGAAGACCACCATTACCCCCAGAAGACTTTAGCATCTGCATGTGTAAATGCATAGGTGTATGTGTGTGTGTGTGTGTGTGGTGAGGCTCAGCAGGTGAAAAGAGTGACCTGCATTGTATGTGTATGCTCCCGTTTCACTACAGGAAGTCATTCCACAAATCTGTGAACACAAAGCCCAGCAGGCATGATGGTTTAAGTGGTAACCCACTTACAGATTAATAAACTTGCAGAAAAGGACACACCTCAAACTTACCCTCTGAGAGCACACAAATGGCTTTAAACCCTACATTTGTCCAAGGCTCAAATCTTGAGCCTGTATAACCCAATTGTGAGTACTGCAGTAACACCAAGCCACGTGTGGGTCTGAGCTAAGAGGTGAGCTTCAACTACTTGACAAAACAAGTCTATAGTCAACTGATTATAGTATAATTCAGGAAAGTGGTTCTTAATGTGTGAGCTGAAAACGTAGAGAAAGAGGGGGGAGAAAAGCTCCATCCAGCTACAAACAGGATATATCCCAGTGAAAGTAAAACAGGAAAGTCTGACTGTTGTGTCATGATGTAGAACTGCCCATTGTGTTGTTTTTCTGATGTTTGTATGATGCTGCTACCTGTGAATATATCAGTGAATAACCATGTGACATTTATGTTTTAGAAGAAAACGGAGTTTAAATTTAGTTTAGAAAAACTTGCCTTGATTACTGCAAACATACATGATTATCGTGCATTAACGGGATTTTTCCTTAGATGGTTATAGTGCTAAATTAACCTACTTTATAAAACATAGAGATCAGTAAACTCTCAATCCTCCTCATCTTATATAAACAAGGTTTATCAGTACACAGTACAGACTATTTACATTTGTCCAAGGCACAGATCTTGAGTGTTTATAACCCATTTGTAAGTACTGCATTATCACGAAGCCACGTGTGGGTCTGAGCTAAGAGGTGAGCTGATTTCAGTACAACAAGACACTTGGTTAACAACATTGGAGACAAATGCCAGGGGTTTAATGATATTTCATGATTGTTTTTGTCTGTTTGAAATCATTTCACCTATTAATCCTAACCTCAACAATAAAAAATAAACAAATTTTCACAGTTCTATGCAAATTCCACAATGACACTGTAAAGCAACAAATACAAATGGCTGCTCAAATTGATCCAGCATTTCTGCCCAGTCACAACCTTCATGCCTACCCACAGTTTGTTCCCATTTAGTGTTTGATTAAAAAAAAAAAAAAAAAACACCTCCTCGTCTTATCCTGGCATATATGAATGCCATTAAATGCTCCTATTAAATGTAGAGACAATGCAAAGAAAAACAAAAGTTTGGAAGGAAATAGACCCTTGAAATTTGTGGGATTTCTTCACACATAAATCCACAAATGCCAGTGCTGTCTCAAATAGTGCTATGGTTAAGAGCAAAGTCAGCATACCTTTTATTGGGCATTCACTGCTAACAGCTCTGTAATGTGACTGTAATTAGATGGGATAAGTGACGAGCTCATTTAGAAAAATCCCCATTCAGAGACAATAGAGAGGAATCAATCAGGCCTTTGATGAAAAGCCTTACTTTGAGCTTCGAAAGGGATAAGATAAGTTAGAAGCAGGTGATTTGCAGTCCAAATAAATAGAAAACATGTTTGATTGTCATTAATGAGGAGGGACTCTGATGTTATTTGGGTGAGAGTAAATAAGCTGAACACCACCAAAGAAAATGCAAGAAACTATCTTTAGTGGTTTCGATCATTTACCTTCTAACTTATTACATACCGATTTAACCACCATTAACACATCACTAGCCTTAAATGGTCTCCTCAACTCTAACTCCAACCTGACCTTAATCAGAAACCTCACCATAATAGAAAGCAGTTACACACTGTGCAGACAATGGAAAAAAAAAAGTGTGGAATCAGTGCTGTGGACTGCCAGATAAAAATGGAAAGGAAAACAGTGCAGAGTGCCCTGTGGCCTGAATATACAAAGTGCCTGATAGGTATTTTCACAGAAACATATGCTGACAGAAGATACTCGGACATCTCCTCCCTTCCCAAATGTGGAGGATCCCGCTGTTTGTTTTGTTTTCATTTTAATTTTCCACTCAATTTCCACTCAAGAAATCAGCCAGCAACATTAGGAGTTGGAAATTCTTTGCAAAGACAGAAATATTTACTTTAGGTAAAAATGACAAGCCTAAGCTGTGCTCATTAAACGGGAATCCCTCTAGAGACAGATGCTGTCATGATCCCCAGCTAAGTTAGGCAACTTAAAGTTTGGACAGTTAGCACTAAATTCGAAATGCATCAAAATCTTAATTATATCGTATTAAACTTTGAAAGAATACCTCACTATCAAACATATTAAATATATTTAGAATGACGGAAGATGTTGAGGTTCTCTTTTGGAATGACAAGATTGGACAGGATTAGAAACAAGTACATCAGTCCGCTCATGTTGGACGTTTGGGAGAAAAAGTTAGGGAAGCCAGATTAAGATGGTTTGGACATGTTCAGAGGAGGGAGAGTGAGTATATTGGTAGGAGAATGTTGGACATGGAGCTGCCAGGCAGGAGGCAAAGAGGAAGGCCAAAGAGGAGGTATATGGATGTAATTAATGAGGATATAAAGCTAGTGGGTGCAAGTGTTGAGGATGCAGAAGACAGGGAGAGGTGGAGAGAGATGATTCGCTGTGGCGACCACTGAAGGGAAAAGCCGAAAGATGATGATCACCTGTTAATTATGTACATGTAATGTAATTCAATCTAAAGCTACAGAATTTTTTTTATAACTTCTCTACAATTTATTTCCCTTTGAGGGTTACACTGCACTGTGACCCAGCGCGAGAATAGCTGTGGCTGGATAGATTCTCTGCGGAAGCGAGTAAGAGAACTCTCTAGCTGATCGCTGTCATATGATAGGACAGAGCTGCCTGTTTTTTGTCCAATTTGAAAGAAAATAATGGATGCCAATAATGTGTTGATGGCAGTCAGTGACAACAAATCCTTATGTGATTATGCTCTCTGGTGGCAGGATTTACACAGCCACCGAAGGTAAGACAACTAGTGCTTCTCACGCAACTCCTGCGACAGTGCTGACGAGAAGGTGTCACTTCAGCACCAGAGGCAGTGCCAGTCAGTGCTGCTGTGGGGCGGAGCTGGGTCAGCACCAGCAGACCAATCAGACCGCTCGAAGGTAACCCTGTCTGTATAGCCCTTGCATTCTGTGCTGTTCTCTTGACTTGTTGAAAGCCCGTAAGAAGGATGCTACTCAGGAAGGGAACTACGCCGGGCAAAGCAGAGTTCACGCTACTGCTGACCATTGACTTGCTGATGGTGCCTGCCCAAAGCACTCACCCGGGTCTGTGCAGCCTGCACGATTGTTGTCATACCTCTAGCCATGCAATCTCAACATTACAGGCAAGCCAAGACAATCTTTGAAATAACCATAAGCAAGGACACCAGCAAAAACATTATTCTGTATTTTCCCTGAGGCCTCCCAATCTGCTTTAATTCAGGCCATGCAGTACAGCCACATCAAACACACTTTTCTCCCTCACCTTGGCACAGAGATATTAAGGGTAAAAAGAAAAAAAGAAAAAGAACGAGGTAGGTATGTGAAACATGTTCATCTTTTACCTCAATAGGTTTTTGAAGGTGAGATAATGAAGAGCCAACTGGAAGCTTAATGAGCCCCATGTGCTTAACTCATGAGCTAATGTGTGTACGTGTTCTGGGGGAAAAGGATACCTTTATATCAAAGCAATCATCTGGCACAGGATGAAGAACCCACTTCTCTTCCTTTCCCTCTCATTTGCCTCGGAGGAATGATGGCTAGAGTTTCACTTGGCCTTCATAAACGGTGGAATTCACCCAGCCTCTTTATTTCTTTTCTAATCTAGCCTCTTGTGCTCTGTTCTCAATCAGACACCAGTTTACATTTACTTCAAATGGCACTTAACTGATCTAGGAGGAATGGGAGCTTTGTAAATTCTCTTATGACGGTGAGACGCAGAGCTGGACAAAGGTAGGCTTGAGATATCTTAGGATCAGATGTTTATCTGCAGCAACTGGGCCACAGTCACGCAAAAGCATTTGAAAGGATTAACCTTGCCTAACGTAGCAGTCATTATAGGGCGGAGCTATTGCAGAACAAAAAAGGAAACCTTCACTAAAAACAAGTTTACAAGGATTATGGTTGTGCTGTTAAGCTTTGTGCTGTTTGCAGGATTGTCTGCACTGTGACATCAACCTGCAAAACTGAACTTTGTTTTGTTCCTTTAAGAGTTTGAAAAGCATCATTAGGCTTAAAAAGTAACAAACAAATCAATATAATCATCAAGGCCTTTCAAATCTTTATTTGATATAACATATGGATAAGCATTCGTTAGAGAGAGAAAAAAAGAGGCTAATTATAAGGAATCCCTCAAGAACTGCTCATTAACCACAGTTTTGTAATCGTTCCCAAACAGCTAAAGCCTGACAAAACTGTTAGTGATATGCTCTTTGGCAATGTTCATGTCATTGTATAAAATTGTAATATGTACAAAATGGACATCTCCATTAGTGAAGGTACCATGAGGCTAAACACTTCAGTATTTAACCAGTTAGAATCCCAGGGAACACACACACACCTACACCCACACCTAATGATCTCTTACTTTTGTCCAAAAGCCCCCTGTGAGGTGTTGGATGAGAAGTGGGTCACTTTATCCACAAAAACATGTCTTCTATAGCCACTAAAATACCTCACACATAAAAAGCACAAATATCTTTGTGGAATGAGGACTACTTCTGAGAATAGCCACTGTAGGACTCGTACTACGAGAAACAATAGTGTACTCACCAAAGTGAAGTCCCACTGAGGTCCGGGTGTACGAAAGGTGAAAGAACTTCCTCTTCTCAATGGAGGCCTAAAGCAAGGAAAATTATGGTAATTAAAAGAGAAAAAAAAAACAATGATTAACACACAAAACCCTATGTACATTTAACCAGTTTTATCAGGTTCTGTCATGGTCCCCAAACTGTTTCTACAAATTTGGAAACGCACAATAATGTCTTTATACGCTGTAGCTTTACAATTTCCCTTCACTGGAACTTAAAGGCCCAAACATCTTCCAGCATGGCAATGTCACCACGTACAAAGAAGACATGAACTGCCATGGTTGTAGTGATGGATCTCAAGTGTCCTGCACAAGGCCCTGACCTTAGCCCCACTGACATACTGACTGCACTGCTGACCTGACTTCACTAATGTTCATGTGGCTAAATGAGCAAATTCACAAAGCCACCCTCTAAGGCAGGGGTGTCAAACTCAAATTCACAGTGGGCCAAAATATAAAATTGATATAAAGTCACAAGCCAAACTGAATATTTAACTGCAACTGATATGTAATGTTCAGCCATTTTCATATGGAAACAAACTTTAGTTTTGCTTAAATATAGGATTTGGAACAACCAGAGCTTGATACAAACACATTAAATTCGAAATAAAAGACACATCAGTGGTATTCATTTCGCAAACTTTGACTATACACTTTTTGACAAACTCTCCCTCATTAAAGGACCAGGCAGATTTTGCTGTCTCTGCTGCCACAATAAAGCTTTACAGCAGCTTCACTTTTTGATTTTGCTTTCATGAAACACCAGACTTTTCATCTCCTCCGAGTTCTGGAGCTTCTGCTTTACGTCCAGGTCCTTATACTTCTCATAATGATTCATGTCATAGTGTCTTCTTGTGTTATAGTCTTTCGTTACAGACACGTTAGCTCCGTTAGCACACAATGGTTGTTAACGACTGTCAACAGAGAATGAGGGGCGCTTGCTGTTCGTGACTACGCGTCAATACAATGGCAAGGCATTCTGGGATTTGTAGTATTAGCGGAGCATGCAGCTAGCCAGCTGTAATGCACATCCGATATGATCTTGCGGGCCAAATATAATTACACCGCAAATTACACCTAAGGTCTAACGGAAAGCCTTTCCAGAAGAATGTATGTGACTGCAATTGCAAACAGGTTTTACATTTAAAACAGAATACTCAAAAAGTAATGAAGTTCACCTGAAGTTCAGGTGTCCACAAACCTTTAGTCCATACGGTGTATTGCATTACACTAGCATTATACTCACGCATTTAGCGGTGTCAAACACACAAGTTACATACCACACCCCGAGCCTGATGTAATGCTGCTTTCTATGATGCTGCATCTTCGGCTGACAATTGTAAAAGACGACACAGGATCGTTTGCAGCCAAACGTAAGCAATCGCACCAACTCTTAATCCTCTAGCTTCTGCACACATTCAGAGGATCCAGTGCACTAACTCTTCTCTTCCTGATTCCCACTTTGTCATGCAGGGCTTTCTTTATTTAGGGCCTGCTAACAACTGTGCGTGTGGGGTCGTGTTGACACAGATTACAAATCCTTTTTCAGTTGCACAGGTGAGAAACCCCCTCCCTCACACACTGAAACATTATTGCATTCATCAGCTAATCTACAGTGTGCGTGTCTGACTGACGTTACCACACACCGACCATCTGAGTGAATCACTTCAGCCACAGAAGTATTATTGATTTTTTTTATTAGAGAAAACAGCGCTCGGGAACAGTCAAAGTGTATCAGACGTTCTTGTGCTGCATCTGCATTATCTACATAAATCTCCAAAAAGGAGACTGTAAAACAAAAATCCCCCCCCCCTTTTTTTACCCGTAATTAATTCACATCCCTGGCTTTTGTTTATAAACTATTACACTACTGCAAAAAAAAAGCTTTGCACGGATATAATATAGCTGCAACTTTGGACACCTTTCCAAACAAATCCATTATTAGGTTTATAAGCATGCTTATATACTGGGGTTGTATGTGTGCTGCAGAATTTCAGTGGTTAAGACAGTAGACTTCTTACCAGAAAGTTGGGAGTTCAAATCCCATCACTGCATGATGTAAAAATGAGATAAATGGAAGTGGCATCTCCCAAATGCCATACGTGTAAATATAAAAAGCTTCATCATAAATAGCCTTTAAACATATATAAATATAAAAAATTGTCTAATTATGTTCAAAACAAGGAAGAAATAAAACCTCTCAATTAATTTCAAATGTAGTCCATGTAAATCATTATGTACACTTTGTATTAATCACCAGTTGATTAGATGGAAGGATGGAGGGGTAACTCAACATTTTATTTCTAACCCCTCTCTCACTAAACAATTTAAAGTCTCATGAGCAATTTAAAATGCTTTAACTCTTCTGAGACACGCCACTGGTCTCCTTTCAGCTGTTGTTCCTCTCGTCTCGTCCATTTGTTTTTGTGGCACAAAGGGAATGTGACCACAGCTAACAGAGATGTGTGCAGAGTCAGGGTGGTCTAGAAAACTGTACTTTAACTTAGCGCACATGAACCTCTCTGTGGTCTAAAATTTATGCATTACAGTTGTACATCACAGAACACTCTTTAGTTTAGGTTCTGAGACACTTAAGTCCAGTGGAATAAGTAGAAATAAGAAAATCCTGTTCTTTACTTCACAATAGTGTAGCCAAGTATTATTACCCAACCTGGTCGACTGAAGCATCTTGTACAAACCTGTACAATAGTTGAAGTTGTACGAGCTGCGCATTATCATCCTTAAAAAAACTCCTGCACATGTTGTTAGGAATAAGAGTGAGCTCATAGTCTAGTGTATGAGAGAAGGTGTGATGTGGGGATCAGATCTCTGTAGCATAATAGGTGAGCAGTTTTATAAAGGAGAATGTGATATGGGTGAGAGAAAAATAAAAGAATGAGCAGTAATTGCCTTTAGGCTGAGAGGAATTTCAACCATGAATGCCGGATTATGGTTGCTGATTGATCACAGGAAATAACAAGCAAATGTAAACGGTCCCTGTGTGTGCGCGCGGCATGTGTGTGCATGTTGCAGGCCTGATTAGAAATGATTAGGTTGTTTCCGGAACTGCGTTAGGTGCTGCATTAAAAGATGTTGACTGAGTGAGTTTTCTGGGATAAACTATAGCTGTAGTGGATAGTCGACAAAGCAGTTATACTGATTAGAGGTCTTCTCTGGTCTAAAGAAATGTCCCCGACCCAAAGTGACCCGAACCCGGCGTGCATAATTTCTTTTTTTTTTTTTTTTTTAAGAAAGACCCGACCCGAGACAAACCCGAAGAAACTATACCCGAGGCCGACGGCAATTATTTTTTTTAACCCTACTGGATGCGAATGTTGCACTATTTTGTTGAAACTTTACGCTAAAGTAACCGATTCAAAATTGCTTGACAGGTCTGTTTCAACAAAAATTAGCTTACCGCCAGTCACACGATGTCACAAGCGGTCTTGGCAAACGGAGGAGAGGTTGGAAAAGGACTCGAGTCGATGCACACACACGAGATACAGTAGTTCAGGTCTTGTCGGGTCCGTTCGGTAAAAACACATTCATTTTAAAGAGACCTGATGCCGCTATTATTAGACCCGACCCATGTCTGGGGCACACATGAAACTTTTAGACCCGAACCCGCTCGGGTCGGGCCTCGGGTTTTCGGATCAAAGTGGACCCGTGAAGACCTCTAATACTGATAACTGTCGATTAAACAAGCCTGAATTTTAAGTCATAAAATTGCATTCTATGCAAAACATTTCAGTGATGTTATTCAATATGTAATCACCCAGTGTTGTGTACATGTAGATTCTGTAATACCTGTGCGACCTGTCGTCAGTCAGCGGTGTCGCTTTAGTGTGACGGCTCACTGACCACGAACCTCTCTTTGTGAAATACATTTGCCCAAAATAAGATTAAGAAAAAAGCTGAGACAAGAAAAGAAGCAGTGATTCTTGAGCCCTGATTACAGATACTTCAGCCAGCCTCCTCAGCTGATTTTGACGCTGCTTTAAGACAAAGTCCATTATTAAAAGCACTACAAATAAAATTTAATTGGATCTGTATGCTATTTCTGTGCTGCATCAGTGCAGGATGTAGTGAAAATGGTACTGAGGGTCACCAGGGTCTGATAGCTGACAGTTGACCCCGTGTAGTAAATCAGGAGCATCGTGGTGGCACAACAGCTCATGTGACTTAATCCCACAATTTGCAGCACTAAAAGATATCAGGTGAGGTGCGACATTAACAACTTTATCTTATCTTAATGATACTGATCAAGGTTACAAACAATCTGTATTAATGGACTTAGTGTATGGCCAAAGGGTACGTTGACATCAGAACATTAAAACAGTGCTTTCAGATTTAATTCTCATTTATTGTTATAATAAACTTCAATCTTCTTTTCAACTACATGCGTGGCTGTGATCATTTGTGTTCAGCCATTAGTGAGGCCAGGCTTTATGTTGGGTGAGGAGGCCTGGTCAGTGTTCACAGAGATTCACACGAGGGACCTGTGCAGGACACTTGAGTTGTTGGCAAACCGTGTCTTCATAAGTTTTTCGCGCACAGGAACATTGTCATAATTTCTGGGTGCTTTCACACCTGCCTTGTTTAGTTCGGTTGAATCGTATCAGAGTTCGATTGCTCATTTGGTGCGGTTCCTTTGGGCAGGTGAGAATGCAGCAATCGAACTCTGGTGCGCGCCAAAAGCGGACCAAACAAGCGTACCGAGACCTCCTTGAAGAGATGGTCTCAGTACGCTTTCAAATGAACTCTGGTACGATTCGTCTGTGGTGAGAACACGATCCGAGATCAAACAGACCTAACTTCAAAAAGTATTGCGCATTTTGGACTAAAACAGCTGCCGTAGTGGGTCGTTGGCAATATTTTCGGAAAATGAGCATGTCACAGTTTCGCAAAAGTAATGCTCGCCGCCTCCTTAAAATGATATTTTCAAGCTGCATCCGCGCTTCATTCTGAAAATTAAGACTTTGCATGGAATGCTGTTTTACGAGCGATGTAGTAGATTACAACCACAAACATAATTGCAGCGCGCAGTCGTTTCTCCATGGTGTACTGTATGCTGTCTTTTTGTTTACTTCCGGAGTTTCGTTGGAATTTCCCGCACGTTTATTCTGACCAATCGAGAAGCAGTTTAGGAAATACGCTCAAAGACCTGTGGCCAATGAGTGATGTGGATGTTATCACATGACTGCATTTTGGTTCGTTTCAACTGGTGCGGAACAGAAAGAACAGTGTGGTGTGAAAAGGAACCAAAACTGCTAAAAAGCTACAATGCATCATTTTTGGCTTTTGGTCTGGACCAAATTAACCAAACTATAGGTGTGAAAGCACCCTCTGTCAGTTGCCTGGTGGGTCTACTAACATCGATCATTGTTCCACGCCGGTAAATAAAAGAGATCTGAACTGAATCAAATATCCCTCGCTGTATATTTTGATAGAAGAGTAAAAAGCCCTCAAATCGAAACCTATCCACCCTTCCTCACACAGACAAACACACACCTTGAATTAACTGTCAATCTTGTGCAATGGAACAATGATATAATTCACAGTCTAGCGTTTACATCATCCTCTTCACACCCACACAAAATGCCACAGGCTCTAACCTCAAATCCAGAATGTCAAGCCTAAACAAAATAAGTTTAAACCTTATTAAGAATACCTGTGGGGAAATGACAGACAGCCTTAATCTTCTCTACTGCTCTGTACATGTAAAGAAGCTCAAAGGACTGTATGGAAAAGCTTCCGCCTGAGCGTTAAAGTCGTTACTGCTTTTATGTGACTGGGAAGTAAACCTCATCACGAAGGACAACACTGAGGGCCTATAGCCCAAGAATGCAAGCAATGGATTACAGCAAATCTAAATAAGAAAAACTGTTGTTATTTGTAAAGTAAGAACGATGTGCGTCACTGAAAAGTCCCTTGGGCATGTGTTTATATATGTAGGAGTGGGAGGGACAGGGGAACATTTCCAAGGAGTTCATTACACAGAAGAGAAAATACAAGAGAGGTACTTAGTCATTAGGATCACATTATCAATGTGTGAAAAGCTCCTTTTCCTAAGAAGCTCTTCCCGATAAGAAATCATATATCATGCCATGGCAACTAGCCAGATACTGAAATGCTGAGTGTCTTCAGGGAGAAAAAAAAGCTTTACTGTTCACATTCATCTTCCTAAACATTCTGTTCTTGATTCAGACCTGATTTATTTGTCTTAAAATGTCTAAAGATGTCTTTATCTGTAACTTTATGGTAAGACTTTCATGACAAGTATCAGAGTTGATGATCTTGATGTACTTGGTTCCCTCCAGCACTGGTGCAATGGTGATCCATCTCCATCAAGATACAGTGAGTAACAAACTGTGTAACAACAGATCAGGTGACTGAGTGCTGTAGGAGTGTGTGACAGAATGAGAAAGAGAAACTTCAGAAGGAAATGCAGAAGCTATAAAAGATGTTTCACTGTTTCCAGAAGAGCAGAAAGTCCCAGACCAGATCTTTATCAAATTAGCAATTTTCAAAGCTGAAATCCCAAAATCACCCAGGAATGTAGGAATAAATCTTGAACAATTCATTATATCACAACTTTTACTAGCTGCATGCCTAAACGCTGTAACCATTTGGAAACAATTTAGTTCTAAAAATCATACTTCATACTATTCTGCATATTTTTTTCCTATGACAGTTTGTGGCGCTGTTTTATCTACCTTAAGGCATTGGGTACTGGCAAATAAATAAAAGGTGATAATACATATCACAAAAGTTTCATTTTTAGTATTTTATTTGTCCTTGCTATGGGCTCTGTAGAAGGAAGTGGAGATAAGGTACAAATTTATAATTCTCAAATTAAATAACAGCAGTTTGATTATAATTTTTGCATCTTTCATGTATGCAGATGAAATTTTATTAAAGCTCCATATTGATGCTTGTATTGGTTTTCAGAGAATCACACAAACCATGATAAACAAGGCCCGGATTCTGGTATTACACATAACTATATTCACATAACTGCTTCCTTTTGTGTGTCTGAAATCGTAAAACCAATCCTTACTTTATGATCGTTAGTTAGATTGTTTAAAGTGGTGGGTCTTTAGGAACTCTGAGCTGCACCGCTCATGTAATAGTATCATTTAAGCTACTATCTATTAATATAATAGGATCATTTAATCTATTACATTAATAATATTATTGACAGCAATTTGGTATTTATAGCCACACGTAAATAAACAGGATTACCATCTGATAATCACCATAACATTGTTAGGTTTCAGTTTGTGCACCTAATCAAAGTAGCTTTATCAACACTCGAGTTCATCGTTTCTAATTTTTGCTAAACAAAAGAAGTCACTGTTAAACTCCAAGTCTTCAAGACCTTATGCAATCACTGAAAGCCTTGAAGTTAAGCAAGGCTTCATCCTCCCATTAGCTTCCGATTAGCTTCAAGTCATACTAGTTTCTTTTCTCAGAATTGCATAATGTCCAAAATGTTATATATTTATGTTAAATACATTTTGGTGGGATAATGGGGAAGACTAAAAAAAAAGTCTGGCAAGAAACTGTGCTAGTGTAAACTTGCCTTATCTCTGACTCATAACAGCATGTTATTTACTGTTATTTGCTGTTATCCCCCACCCCCACCCCACCGCTTCCCTCTTTCTACCCATCTCGAGGAATCCAGAAATTGTACCAGCTCCGATTGTCTTCCGTGGATGAAGATTTTGGACCTCCACTAAAATGAACGCGACTTTGAGTCTGGTTCCTCTCAAGGTTTCTTCCTTTACTATCTAAGAGAGTTTTTCCTCCCCACAGACACCTGACTCACCTCAGACTTGCTCATTGGGGATAAATACAAACACATATAAATATATCTAATATTAATCTTGAATTTTTGCATTTTATCAATCTTTATAATAACCTTTTTTATGTTCTGTAAAGCTGCTGTGAGACAATGTCAATTGTAATAGAAATAAATAGAAATTTATAGAAATAAATTTGAACTGAATTGAAATTTCTTGCTGAAGAACTCCTAGCAGTGTGTATGCAGCTCCACCATGTGGTGACAGGAAGAATTACACCAGCCAGCCACCTGCCACCTCTAGTTACCTAAATACAAAACGACTTTAAAATCTTATAGGGTAATGTTATTATAATGATTCCCCAGAGTTACAATTTATATCGCCCATTCGTTGACTTTCTTTCTAGTTTATTCTGTTGGTGTAAACAAATGAAGTTAGCCAGCGAGCTAAAATAGTTAGCTTAAAATGTCGCGCAAATAGAATAAGAACCATTTCTGATGCAATCGATATTTCGCGACATGACAGAATAAAGAGTGTAGACGAACGCAGAAAGTGATGATGTGAATAAAAACGGAATTAAACACCAAGTAAATAGCGCGCGAGAGTTAGCATCTTAGCTAGCCGCCATTTCTCCTCACCGTTGACTGCTGTTGTTGTTGTTGCTCCCGGGGGGAGAATCCTGCGCGAGGACACTCGACTTTCTCTTACAGCACGCTTTTCTCTTTGGTCTCTCATTATTTCTCGTCTCTGGCACCGCGTCTTGTGTCTGGTCTGTTTCCTCCATTTTAAACATGTAAACTGAGGGGAAATGTTTGGTATACAAACGAACACCGACAAGTGACTGTTTGAATACGGCGGAAACTTGAATTGTGACCAATAGCAAAGAGAATAGGTGATGGTTGCCAGGATACGAGGTTGAATGGGCGGGGTTACCGTGAACGTGGTTTTGTCTGCGTACAGTGAAAAGCGCCATTGTTGTAACTGACACTGTGATGTGCTTCTGTGACTCTATAAAGTGCTTCTTTTGTAGAAAAACGTCAAGCAAATACACAGTCCTGCTATCTGCCGGTTGCAAACACAAACTGAGATAAAGATGACTGAATTGCATGACTGGGTGCCATTTTGTCTGTTTTTCCCCCTCACATTGAATTTAAGAAAATGTGCATTAAACTAATCAGAATATGTAGATATTAACTAATGCAGGGTTCTCAAGTTTTGAAGACAGGCAAGAGTGACATTTCCACCACCACCACCACCACCCGGGGGGAAAAACCTGTTTCATTAGGATCACATTCAAAGTATTTGCTTAATTTCCATTTATTAGTGTGTGTGTGTGTGTGTGTGTGTGTGTGTGTGTGTGTGTGTGTGTGTGTGTGTGTGTGTGTGTGTGTGAGACAGAGAGAGAGAGAGAGAGAGAGAGAGAGAGAGAGAGAGAGAGAGTATGACTGGTGTTTATTGTAAGTGTTTGTTGCCTTTTTGGACTCCTTTATCATTTGTTATGTTGCTCCCATTTAAAACAGTTCAGCTCAAGCTCAGCCATTTTTAGTGTAATGACTGAGGACAATGTCCCATCCAGAGACAAACTGTTTTGTGTTGAGCTTTTGTTCAAACCGACCATCGAAAATACCCTCTCTTATGAATGTGGTTTTTTTTTCATTGGTTAAATCTTATCCAGATACAATAGTGCTATTTTCTGATTGGCTATTGTGTAGCCTCTTTTTGATTGGCTGATAAGTGTCAGGCTCGACTCAGAGCTCCAGGGAAGACGCGCTTGATTCGTGCCCGGTTCCATAGAGACAGCGGTGCGGACTGATACATTTTGGGTGCTGCAGCTTATTAAATATATGATAAATAGTCAAAAGGTTTTTCTGCGTGAGAAATACAATGTGTGGCGGGAGAGAGTGAGAAAAGACCCGAACGCGTGACTGTCACTCTCAATGCGTGACACGACATCTATCTATCTGCCTGTCTGTCTACTGTAGACAAATGAATAAATGAAATGTGTTTGCTTTTAAAGTGTACTTTTTATATAGTAAGCCATGGATTTATCAGATATTCAGATTATAAAAATGCTTATCCTCCAGCGTTTTCTCTTCTCTAACCAACAAGTCTTACATTCATCTTAGAAACAGCTCTGGCAGGCGACTTTAATTCTCTCGAACACCCACATGTGCTGGCACTTAACAGAAACTTTATTCAATCTATAAAAAAAAAAGGTTCATCAGCAAGACAAAAGAAAATAATACTCATAAAATGTACCAGAAAGAAAAATGACAAGGCAGAAACCACCATGACACATTTCACTTTATTCCAACATAACCGCCAAACCTACACAATACTACAGATACTGTTTTTTATTTAAATATATATGATTAACATCAATTGTACAAATAACAGACTTGATTGCTATATTATAAATATAAAATGAGAGGAAATTTTTATTATATGTTTTACTCTGCACAGCTTAGGCTAATAAAGCATGAACAATTCCCTGAAAGCATAAATCCTAACAAATGAACTAGTCTCTAAAGATTTATTTCAGAACATTTAAACATGCCCACTGGAATAACTGAGCTCTGCATCAGCACTCCTGGTGAGGCTCCAATAAACTGCTTCACAACAGCACAATACAACGGCATGGTTAGACATAGCTGGAGATTATTTCACAAAAATTGTCAACATAAAATCTCAGTAAATATGTTTAAATCTAAAAGTTCAACTCGACTCATATTTAGATTGTAGCATAAAACATTTATACAAAAGAAATTACAAATCACATATGATTGCAAATAAGCATATTAGCTGTTTCCTTTAATATAGCAAGGTTTCTGCATGTAATTTAGAATACAGTTTAATAGCCAACAGACGGTATCACAGTTTCAACAGTACATATTTCAAAAGATAATCTGGAGAGAACATCCAAGAATCCATTCAAGAAAGAAGGATAAAAAATTTTGTTTTTCAATGCTGAATGAAAAACACCAAGAAAACAGATTGTGTTCTGATAATACAGCCTGGATACATCAGAATTTATTTATGCTTATGATAATATCTACTTTAATCACTGGAACACTGAGGGAACAAATGTTCTATAATAATCTAAAAAATAATTATAAAAATATTTCATCTCTTAAAGATTTGTTTTGAGTTTCACGTCGATGCACTTGGGAGAAATGAAGGTCCAGAAAACAACACCTGGCAAGGTGGAGGTCTGCTCTGGAAAGGAGTTCATGAAAGTCAGTTGTAGTAAGACAGGATACACGTGTATGACTGAGAGGAAGGGAAGTAGTAGAACAGTGAGTTTACAGGGGGGCTGAGGTCAAAAAGGTGCAGGAGTTTAAGTATCTGTTGTCAACTGTTCAGTGTGACGGGGAGTGTGGTAAAGAGGTGAAGAGGTGAGTGCAGAAGGGTTGGACTGGGTGGAGAAAAGTGTCACAACTGTTGTGTGACAGAAGAGTGTCAGCAAGAATCAAAGAAATGATCAACAAGAGAGTAGTGAGAGCAGCTCAGCTAGATGGGTTAGAGACTGTAGCAGTGAGGAAAAGACATGAGGCAGTGATGAGGATGTTGAGGTTCTCTTTAGGAGTGACGAGGATGGACAGGATTAGGAACGAGCACATCAGTGGGACGGCTCAGGGTGACTGTTTTCACAGTATTCGCTGTGGCGACCCCTACTGAGAAAAAAACAAAAGGTGCAGCAAATAGGTGGATGAAAGTTGGGTGAGATTTCCACCCACTAGGAAAGAATATTGTTTCAATAGATATAGCTTTAAAACATTAAAGAAAAACCTGATGAACTCTTTTCAGCAAAGGCCAAAAGTTTTCCGTGTAGTTTGTCATGTCACACTCCACAGTGGTGGTTAATGACTCACATCCAAGTAGACAAAGTTTTTATAGGTTTTTTTTCCACACAAATGTTTATATCATCAAAATAATTGATAAAAACCCATTTCCGCTCTCTGACTTGCCTCAAGTGCTTGCATCTAAAATTTGAAGGTGTTTAATCTTTATCTACTAAAATTCTGTTTTAAAAAAACTCATACTGAACGCTAACAGTGTAATAAATAAAATAATTAAAAATAAAATAATTAGTTTGTGAATACTGATTGAAAGAGATCCTCACAGCGTCCTAATTACATTGCTACACAAATTACAACAAAACCAATAAAGTACATTTTATCTCATTATTTTGTGCAAGATGAGCATTTTTTTATCATTCAGGATCGCTCTGTCATCAACCCCTGACAAAGAACACGTTTCTAACGTTTCTGTTAATCTCTCATCTTAAATATGAAGGATCAGTTGTGAGTAAGAATACCTATTTAACTTTCACCAGATGTCTGTAAATAGACTTGTACACTATCTGGTCTATCTGGACAAACAAAAAAATATTATCTACAGAGGAAGCATGCAAGACTGAAAACGAATAAATTACAGGAGCATGAATTAAAGATCGGTTCATGGTTGTTTATTCACTTACTGTGAAACGTGGCAATAAACTGAAGAATGTCTTTTTTCTTTTTTTTTTTTGGCAGGACATCAAGTCAAAATTAGGATAGCAAAACTGCAATCCAGATAAAAAGTAATACATAAGACATGCATGAGAGCTTTAAAATTGATTGACACCTTTATTACAAATCATCAGAAAGTGTTGCCTTGAGCGCTGCCTCCGCCGGTTCACTTCTTTATTAAAGTAATATACAGGATCTCAAAATCATCAGCTGTTAAGTGTCCATGTTTACTGCTGAGCTTCACAATTAACAGTTCAACCAAATTTGTAACACATAACGTACATAAACCTAATGCCTAATACTACAGAGATGACATTATTCTGATTAGTCTGAAGGTGTTGATTCATTTTCTAAACAGTGGTGCTGGTGGAAGACAAATCATATATTTATATATCATATTAATGCACATCTTCTAAACTGTCAGCGTTTCTATAGTAACAGCTCAAGGACAAGGACTCGTTCTATATGGTCGATGCTACACAATAAACAGCTTTAAAACTACCATTGTAGAGAAGATGATTATTGAGCATTTTAGAAGCAGTGTCCAGTATCAGAGTTCAGGGAAAGGTGTAATTATTTCGTTTAAGTTGTGCAACATGACAAAAGTCTTCAGGATAAAGTGCATTTTCATTCAGGAGAAAATGACAGGATGGTGATGGACTGTTTATAGATGTTAAAACGGATATATGGCATGTCTTTTTTCTTCAATGAACATTTAATCCGCTGTCAGGTAAGAAAAATAAACTGCTCCAAAGTTTTTCTTCTTCTTATACGACCGAGTTTTTGTCCCTGAAACAAATTAAAGCTAGGATACTGTACATGACATGTTATAACCCAATTCAGTCCTTTATAACACATTCAAACTGACGTTTTCATTCACACACAACTTCAGCGTGGGCGGACAGGTGGTTTAGGCAAGTTTAAGCCTGAACATGCAATGAGATGAACCCACTCGCAGGAACACACACACGAGCTTCTACATCGAACGGGAAAATGAAGAAATTGTCCCCAGGCATTATAACCGATTTCAAATGGTGCTAGAAGAAAGAGCAGACTCTAAGCACCAGAAGAAATCAGTCATCCTTTGATGGGGTGAGAGAACAAGGAAGGGATCTTTTGCATCTTCCATCACAAGTCCACACAGCGCTTTTCAGGAAAATCGACAAAGACTTGGGATTCCTACAGAAGCAATATGTTTATCAAACGATCAGTGATGAATGGATTTGTAACCAGAGACAATGTATTAATTTCACTCTACATTCCTTGCCCTGTGTTCACATAAGCACGAACCAAATCACGTGTTGCTTGTAGTTTGTCTCTAAAGCAACCGCTTCTTTTGTTACGATAAAAAACATTAATATTCAGAATATAAACGGTTCAACAGTTCAAAAAATAAAAATGAAACAGTATACAATTCATTGTGAAATATGTTGTTTGCTCGTTTACATGCTGCATGCTAGGCTTAGGTATGTATATATATATATAGTCAGGGATCAGTTAAAAAAATCATTAGTTTGGTTACCCTAGTCATTGTCAGTCATTGTTAAGTGTCGTCATTTGTATTGTTTTAGTTCTCGTCTTTTACTGTTTTGTCTTCATTATTTATTAAACCCCGTTCATTTGAAGCTATCCTGCATATGGGTCTGTCTCCTTCCTTCCTACCCTGGTTGTGACACACACACACATATATATATATATATATATATATATATATATATATATATATATATAGATATATATAGATATAAACACACACACACACACACACACACACACACACACACACACACACCAGATTCATTCCTTACTTTATTTTTCTTCCTAATGTCTCTCGACACATTTAATAAAAGGTTTTGTATGGCAGGGAAAGATGAAACCATGGTCAAACAATAAATGGGAACTAATTGCAGGATCTAGAGCGGTCAGTGGGGAATCGAAGAAATGTCGGACTGCAAGTGCCCCAGGAAGGGTCAGAGGGTTTGTCCAAACAAAGCGTATGAATCTGTCATTTTACAGAATCTACTACATAGAATTGAAAGTTAAAAAAATCTCAGTTCCACTGCATAGCATTGTTACTTACAGCTGTAGCTACAATCTCAGCCCAGTGTTGCACATGCAAATAGAAAATAAATAGCCACTTGTCAGTTTGTTACCCTTTAGTACGAATGAAGGTTACTGTTCTAAAGATTCTGGAGCTGACGTGATTAGTGAGTTCGCTCGTGTAGCCCGTGTGGTTTCATTTGCTACTCCACAGCTGCCGTTCCTCTTCAGGAACACTGATTTCAAATGGTGCTAGACACTGGGTTAAACACATCTAAACCACCATGTGAAACCAGCATCCGGGAGAAGATTCACCCTCGGGCACTCCATCAAGCTGTGTGGAAGTGTACATGCTGAAAAAGAACAGGAAAACAAGGGAAAAGGAGAAAACGCTGTAAAAACAGATGGTTCGGTTTTAAAAGGAAGCGGCTGCTCCTGTTAAAACAAACGAGGCCAGTACAGTGACTGGCAAGTCTGCCAAACTAGATTCTGTCATGATGACGGAAGAACCTTGCATGGCCAGTGATGCGAGTTGAAGAGCAGGCTTCATGCATTGTGTTCTCTGTTTATCCGTGCGAAAATAGGCTCTAAAAAAATCACTGCATGACTTACAGCCGTGGGAGGATGACGTTAGGACCTTTTCGAGGGCGAATGCTAGGAGTCAGAAAATATGAGTCACAGAGTCACGGGTTCACTAAACGGTTTAAAAGAGACAATCAGGGCCGTGTACTCACCTGAACTTTAATCGGCGGTTGGTGAACTCGCTAGCCTTCTGTTTGATGTGTATGTAATCATAAATGGGGAAAAAACTTCCCATCAGTTTGAGCGGCTTTAACCAGCTCAGACTCTGCTTTGGCAGTGTCGATTTTTCAAAGCAGGTTTTATGCCAAAACCTGTTTACATCTCAAAAAACCCACGAAAAGACCTGAAACAAGCCCAGTGGAACAAGGAGACACATTTTTCTCCATTTTCTAAGTCTTCGTGTGGGAAACTAGGTCACTGTGGTGTGCAAGCATTTCTGAATTTTTGCGATATCTGCAATACGACTATTTTACATCGTATGCTGCGCTCGTTATATAATTCTCTTCCAATCACTGAAATCTCAACTGACAAATCACGAAAGAAAAAAACCTTGAGAGAAAGCAGACACAAAAAGCCATCCGTTCTCTTCTAGGCTGACTTCAGATTATAAATCCTTACAATATACAGACAGAGAAGAGTCAAAACAAACAATACTAAGTGTGTTGAAAGCTTGATGAGTCCTGGGATGATTTCATTTGTGACTGCATTCTTTATTGAGATTGTGGAACGATGCCACACTCACTACATAAAGAATACACTTCTGGTGGATAAATTAGTGGGTAAATAATCAGTTGATAAATCAGATTCTGTCACGAGGAGAGTTATTGTGGACTCATCCTGCTATGGGTGTACCATAGGTGTTGTCTCCTCTGGTTTAAACTGTCAAACAGATGCATGGTTAAATCTGTTGATTGTTTATGACCACAGGTTTGGCACTGAAATACGTTGTGCCACCTTCAGTTTCACTCCAACTCTGACCTCAAATCACTCTAAGTTAATCATAATGGTAGGTATTATAATCAAGTATTATAAAATACTGAGCAACTACAAAGTAAATGCAGTCGATATCAATGCAAATGCAAAAATCTAGAAATAATTATTTGGTGCCACATAATATGCCACTTCTGTATAAAAAAGCTGGTGTGCAGTTCTGTGTGTAAACACAAGAGGGCAGTATTTCAATGGTAAATTAGAGAAGTTTGAGAAAATGCAAATATGCACAACCCTTCCCCCAACACACACACACACATACACATACACACACACACACACACACACACACACACACACACACACACACACACACACACGCATACACACGCATACACACACACACACACACACACACACACACACACACACACACACACACACACACACACACACACACACACACACACACACACACACACACACACACACACACACACACACCACACACACACGCACAGACGCACACACAAGTACGTCCTACGCTTCAAATAAGTCTGTGTGAGTATGCCTGTATAAAAAGCCCACAGTGGAAGCATCATTCCCTTCACACAGTCACTCCACTTCCACTTCCATTCTCTCCCAGGAAGTGACACAAAAACAAAAAAAAGGCATTCATAGACACTCAAAAATCACTACCAGTGATAGCATCAGCTGCTTCCTGCTTCCTCCTTTTCAGCCTGCTTAGATGGTTCAGCTGGCGTTTATATAACCTCTCTGTGCCTCTTTCCACACAGCCATCCAGGTTTCCAGCAAGGATGGGTAAACACTTTCCGTTTTCACTCCCTCTGAGCGAACGCTGGAATGACGTGACTCCTGGAAGGCCGCCGTTTGCCCCGGTTAGTGTTTTCCCCTCTGACTGCCCTGACAGAACCACACTTTATGCTTCATGCCCACACAGCCAAGAGTTTGTCTCTGTGCGATGGTAGTCAGGTGGTAAACAGAGAGCGGTGGGAGGGGAGATCTGTATCTGAAAAGGATAGATGTAGAAAGAGAAGAGAAAAAGGGATAGAGATGGAGATTGAGAGAGAGAGCAAGAGAGAGGACATATGGAAGCAAACACAGACCATGTGAGTGGATTTACAATAGTATTTGGTGTCTAAGAGTATAAAGATTAAAACATAACAAGGTGTCCTGTTACTGGAGAATGTGTTATGGTGCCTTGTTCATTCATAACCAACACATTCTACTTATCTTTCACCATTTATTATTACATTGCATATCATGGATCATCCACAAAACAAGATATCATTTACTTTCAGGAAGTGTTCTCTTTCTACCGAACTCTTGAAGTTAATAAAATGAAAACAACATGAAAAAAATATAACAATAAGGTAATTGAACGAGTACATTAATATAACAAATACTACTGTCTGAGAGCTGTACTGTGCCTCCAGGGTTGGGGTTGGACTCCTGTCTCTGCCCTGTGTACTGTACATGTTCTCCCTATGCTTTCCTCCAGTTTCCTCCCTCAGTCCAAAGACTGTGAATGTGCCTGTGATGGCTTGACACCTCATCCTGGATATTCCCTGCTTTCTGCACAGAGTCTCCTGTGATTAACTCCAGGTTTCCTGTGACTATGTAGTACAGAAAATGGACCTGCTGACCAACCAGGATTGAGAGTCCTCAACGACTTACATTTTTATCTCAAAGTGAGTAATTGAGGTTTAAGGTCCTTTCTCAGGGGCCTAGAAGTGATAATTTAGTGGACCTGGGATCCAAACTCACAACCTTCCAACAGCTTCACCACTAAGCCCTATGTACCCAAGTAATGAAGCGTAGCCGTCATGAGCACTTCACTAAATAAGAACCATTACTCATCCAGTACAGGTAAGCACGATTTTTTTCTTCACCAGATACAATTATCCATCCTCAAGTTATTTAAGCAGCTGTCGTGACAGAGCATGAGTCATCAAAATACCCTATCTAGCCCAATACATCATATTCGCACTAGCTCTGCCGGACAAAGCGGCCTCTCTGAGGAGGAGATCCTTGACAAGCCCATGATCTCTAAAATGGAAATCAATTTGAGATGATGGGTCTCGACTTTTGGTGTTCTGATAATAAAAATCAGATGTGGATATATATATATGCATGTAGGTATAGATACATGCAGATGCAGATGGCAGAAGAGTGGAATATTTCTATTTATATTTCTGTTTAACATCCAGCGATGATTCATATGTGAATCAGAAATGGTAGTGTATGTGTGTGCATGTGTGTGTGCGTGTTATTATTAAAAGGACCTAATTAACGCTTAACAGAGGGCGTGATATCAAAGCGTGACGCACAGCAGCACAGAGTGTGTTGTTCTTTCACACATACAACTACCCCCCACCCCTCGAGATGCTGCCATCCTTGTGTGATGTGTTATTCCTGTAAGGGGTCCCAAAGGCGACAACTCATTAAACTCTGACGTCCAGCTGAATGAGACACAACAAGAGGTCTGAGCACGGGCAAGAGCTTTATAAAGACCAGGTGTGTGACAATGTCTCTCTCACACACACAAACACGTGCAAACACACAAGCACACACACACACTCCACGGTGACACGTGAGAACTTATCAAACCGGATGAGTCAAACGAAATCAATGGAACATGAAGAGGAAAATAATTAATTTAATCACAAATTTTAAAAAAAGACAGCACAGCAACACACCCAGAGCTAGAAATAGCCCATAGGTGCTATTCACCAAGCAGATCACCTGCTCACTCAGCTTAAGGTAAATGTAAAGAGTCACATTTATCTGTAGCTAAAGGTTTAGTAGCTGTAAAATAAACAACGTACAGAATTTATGGCTGCAATACTGATATAAAAAGAGTCGGGACACTCTTGGATTTTAGTGTGAGATGTTTCTCCCTTTGTTTATGACAGTGTGCAGAAGTTTAGTGGTTGAAAATAACACTTTCAAATTTTAGATACTTTTAAACAAACACTCGGGGCATCATGGGTTTGATATTACCATTTACTTTGAAGACAGAAATATTTGAGTACAAAAAGAAGGAACCGTTTTTTGTTGTTATTGGAACTTTTCTCTGAATACATTGCCCATAGCAGGCAATAGAACAATAGAACATTTACAAATAATTGGAAAAAAAATCCTCTGAAAAAGCCCTGAGTTTCTACTTGTGTATGAGTCATTAAACACCACTGTGGTGTGACATGACAATCATATTCAGTGATGAACATGAACACAACAAAACAGACAGTAATTCCATTTTTTGCTAAATAAATAAATAAATAAATAAATATAATAATAGGCAATGTAATAATATTAAGATAATAATAAGAAGATTATAATATTAATTAAAATGACTAGTATTAATTATATATTATAGTATTTTATTATATTATATAATATTATAGTATTAATTATTAACTAGATTTGTAAACTTTGATGTTGGCTTTGACGAGGCAAGTATTCGCAAAGGCCGGTGCTTTTTGGAGGCAAGTGGACATAAGGGTCAGTGTTACTTTTGGAGGCAAGTGGACATAAAACTTGTGAAATCTACTGGAGCGCTAGGGTGCCAAAATATTTGGAGGCAAGTGGAGACGAAAACCTGTGACGCAATACCCCTCCTTGGGCTGAGTGTTTTGATATGTCACATGGCCATGTTGTGCTAATGTATTAGTTTCACTTGACGTCATCAGAATACCCATGAGGAAGTTCCCCTCTTTGTTCTGAGTGTTTTGATATGTCACATGTCCATGTTGTAAAAAGTTTTTTTGATTTTGCATATTTTGGGGGTGGGGCTGTGGCATGACCGGAAGGCCAGTCGGTGCATCAATTTTAAACTTTGTTCAGAGTATCACCCTAAAGGAGCTGGCAGAGTTTGGTGTAGATAGTTCGAAAGCTTGCCGAGTTATAAACTTCCAAAGTTTATAATGGGAGTCTATGGGAAAAAAGGCCACTTTGAGACCCGGTACCGGAAGTACCGGTACTCGGATCGCTTAGTAATAGCAACAAACTTCGGATCAGGGTCTACAACATATCCGAATTTGGTTTATAAGGCTCAAAAGCCCTAGGAGGAGTTACTCTTGATAAATTTTTGTCTAAGCTTAAATAGGAAAACAGAATGTTGGCTTCCACAAAGCGACATAATGAGAGAGAAGATCCTCAGGACAGAATTGTGGTCTGAAATATGTCGCAGTTACGTTTATCCAGGTGAATTAAGGCTGCCGGCGTTCCACACTTTAGTGCTCTCGGTCCCATCAATGCACGATTCTTCTGCAGATTTTTTTACATTTTTTTAAATGTAAACTACAGTACTCGAATTGGTGAAATTGCAAGCAGAGGATTCATAAAAAAGAATTTGTTTTTTATGATAACTGTGCTCATGTTCGTCTCACGTGATTCACTTTGGCTAAATGTGCGTCTTGGCCCGAATCTGTGGAAAATCTGCTGCTATTCTGAAAAAATTCAAGCTCCTCTGAATATCAAAGAATTTGTTTGATATTGCTTAAATTTCTGCAACTGCAAATCCTTTAGGAACTGATATCTGGCAAATTTGCCATTTAACCGTAGATTCCCATCTATTATGGGATATAAGTCTCAGAGGTGGGAGTCGTGTGCAAGTCACAAGTAAGTCTCAAGTCACGAATGTCAAGTCAAAGTCAAAGTCAAGTCTTTTTTTAATATTTGTCAAGCAAGTCTCAAGTCTCAAATTTTCAACTTAAGTCTGACTCGAGTCGAGTCCCCCATCTCTGAGTCATTTAACTCAAGTCCGAGTCAAGTCTCAAGTCATGAATGTCAAGTCAAAGTCAAGTCGAGTCTTTTTTTTAATATTTGTCAAGCAAGTCTCAAGTCTCAAATTTTCGACTTAAGTCTGACTCGAGTCAAGTCGAGTCCCCCATCTCTGAGTCATTTAACTCAAGTCCGAGTCAAGTCATGAATGTCAAGTCAAAGTCAAGTTGAGTTTTTTTTTAATATTGTCAAGCAAGTCTCAAATTCTCGACTTAAGTCTGACTCGAGTCAAGTCGAGTCCCCCGTCTCTGAGTCATTTAACTCAAGTCTGAGTCAAGTCTCAAGTCATGAATGTCAAGTCAAAGTCAAGTCGAGTCTTTTTTTTAAATATTTATCAAGCAAGTCTCAAGTCTCAAATCTGCGTCTTAAGTCTGACTCGAGTCTAGTCATATGACTCGAGTCCCCCATCTCTGAGAAGTCTACATTTGAAGTGAAAAAGGAGATAAATCCTTTGATTTTGCCATGAATTCATTCTGACTGTGGAGTAGCAGAATCATGGACATATTGACAAAGCGAAATGTCTGGCTTCACATATAAAATGTCTACTCAGCTTATAAACTAAAGCAAATAAATGTGGTAAGTAAAACATTTAGAGTCAAGGCAGGTTACAAGCCTAAATTCGCCGTGATTTGGGGATTGTTTTGTCACGTTACCAGTGATCAGGCCACAGTGATGGATCTGATGGGTTTTTCCCAAAATACCACCTTTATTTTTATGGCTTTCTGCTCACTAGGTCGGATCCACTAATAAGCAATAGTGTGTCAACTGAAGCTGTATTAAACTGAAGCTGTATTAAAACTGAAGCTGTATTAAACTGAAGCTGTATTAAAACTGAAGCTGTATTAAACTGAAGCTGTATTAAACTGAAGCTGTATTAAACTGAAGCTGTATTAAACTGAAGCTGTATTAAACTGAAGCTGTATTAAAACTGAAGCTGTATTAAACTGAAGCTGTATTAAACTGAAGCTGTATTAAACTGAAGCTGTATTAAAACTGAAGCTGTATTAAACTGAAGCTGTATTAAACTGAAGCTGTATTAAACTGAAGCTGTATTAAAACTGAAGCTGTATTAATCTGAAGCTGTATTAAACTGAAGCTGTATTAATCTGAAGCTGTATTAAACTGAAGCTGTATTAAACTGAAGCTGTATTAAACTGAAGCTGTATTAAACTGAAGCTGTATTAAAACTGAAGCTGTATTAATCTGAAGCTGTATTAAACTGAAGCTGTATTAATCTGAAGCTGTATTAAACTGAAGCTGTATTAAACTGAAGCTGTATTAAACTGAAGCTGTATTAAAACTGAAGCTGTATTAAACTGAAGCTGTATTAAACTGAAGCTGTATTAAACTGAAGCTGTATTAAAACTGAAGCTGTATTAAACTGAACCGTGTTCAACTATTACTTTGTTTGATCTCATTAAGACTCCCTTTAAGAATCCCCTTTAAAAATAACCACTGCAGGTACAACAAGCGTATTCTCATCCCCTTCCACAAACACAATACTACTATTCCCTCGCTTCCCATAATGCATTTCATTTCCCCAAATACTTCCAGTTAATTACTTTCTCTCATATAGCCACTCACTCTAATCCAAGACATGATCTAGTAAAATTCTCTTGAATTTCTCTGGTGAGCTTCTGGGGAATTTTAAACATCTGGCTGAAACTTCTGAAGGGTTTACAGTAACAGATTGACCTCTGGCCCACTTCTGCTCACTCTGTATGTCATAGAGGAAGGAGAATGATTTTTTTTATGGGGAAAATCTAAGAAGCCACAACAATCTAATTGAAGTGGAGGTATACATTTGGCAGCAAGGGAAAATAACCGGAGCTCTGGGAAACCAGGAAGAGAAGCAACGAGAAAAAAGCAGACCTCAGAGTGGACTGTCTTTCTAACTCTCATTACACACACACACACACACACACACACACACACACACACACACACACACACACACACACACACACACACACACACAAAAACATACAAACATACAAACATACATACACACACACATACACATATACACACACACACACACACACACACACACACACACACACACACAGACACAAAAACATACAAACATACAAACATACATACACACACACACATACACATATACACACACACACACACACACACACACACAAACACACACGTACACACAAACACACACGAGAAGCGCAACCGAGGGCAGGTTTCAGTACATTGTGAGCTGGATGAAAGAGGGGATGTGATGAAGTTTGAGTCATATTAAAATTCCACATTTACTTAGAAGCCTGTCTTTTATTAGCATTCATCGTAATCGTGTGTGTGTGTGTGTGTGTGTGTGTGTGTGTGTGTGTGTGTGTGTGTGTGTGTGTGTGTGTGTGTGTGCACATGTGTGTGGGTGTGTGTGTGTGTGCAGCTTTGACTAGCACAAAAAATATTTGCTACTGACAAACAAAACCCATTCAGTTCCTCACTAAATGAAATTTACATCATTCCACGTTTGCAAACTCGACAGCAGAGCCGAGCTGATGCTCGTCCTGGAAATTTAAAGATTTGTTCGTCAGATTAAGCTCTGACACATGCTGTAATGCTAAACAGTTATCACTAATTCCTTAGCACTAAAAATTCTTTTTATTACCCATTAGTAACTGATATGAAAATATTAGGGTAGAGCTTTATAGCATGGCATTTGTGCTTCCTAATTGTAATCTCATGGAGATCAAGCTGGCTTTTTCATGTTATAACATACACTCTACATAGACAAACAGAATAATATAAAGCATATTTCTTTAAAAAAAACACCATTAAGAGAGATTTAGATTGAAAGTTTTGAAGTAAATCATGCTCCCTAGTGTACTATCATTCAGTCCCACTCTTGTCCCCTTATACTATAACAGCTTGAACAACTTAACGTACAAATGATTGAGAAATTATTCCATCTCTATTTCAGAATTTCCCACACGCACGCTCTTAACGTTCTTAAATTCTTAAATGACACAGATTTGAATAAATTAGCGACAATAGATCCTAAATCTAGGGGGAGTTTGAATCAATTTCTCACTTCACATGAGTCAGTGATAGGCTACATGAATTAAAAGTCTGATCAAGATGATATCATGATATCAGACCCCATCTCGTTTCATACAGTACGCAGTGAGACCAAAGGTTTATAGACACCATTTGGCAGACACCCTAACAGTTGCAGAAGTGTGAAACTCGATTTGAACTCACGTCCATCCAACCACTTAACCACTAAGCTACCACAAGACCATCATATTCATATGTGTTTTTTTCTGCAAACTGTTCCCACAAAGCTAGAAGCACACACACCTGTATGGGATGACTTTGTACGCTGTAAATGTACAGTTTTCCTTCACTAGCAGTTAAGAACCAGGAATTTAGGTCAGTCAAGATTTGGTGTGTTAAGTTGGAGTGGAAGAACTTCTGCACTGAACTGGAACACAGACTTCACCCAACATCAGCGCTGGATCTTAATAATGCTCCTGTAGCCGAATGATCACAAATCCATCATCCATCCCTTCCCAGAACAGTAGAGGTTATAGGGAATAAATCTGGAATAGGATGTTCAATGACACTTTGTGTGTGGCTTTAGGTGACAAACCTTTGACCATATACAATAGTGTATGCCAAGCTATTTGCTAACAGGAAATAAGATTTGGCTATATTCCAATTGATTCATTTATTTTCTCCAAAAAAAAAAACTAAAAAAGAAGAAGAAGAAAGCTTAGTCCATTTCCACCAGCCAGTCCTGGCACGGCTTGAGTTAGGTACAAGTGCAGAATGGAAGTGGTTCTGTGAGTGATATACGACTCTAAATGACTCAGAATGACTCATGCAGAACCGTCGGCTGCATCTCCACGTGACCAGCAGACTGTTTGGCTCTCTGCTCCTGGATTTCTGTCTCTTTTTATATATGTTTCTCTTTAGCCCCATTTGCTTTCCATTTCAACACACAGACCTCACTTCCTCTGAGTCAGGCAGCAAGTATTCCCCAAATCACGACTCGTGTAAAGAGCCGCAACCTCTGGCAATGACTAACCCTTAATAAAAGAGCAAAAAAATTCACAAGTCCCAGCTGCATGTGTAGCGGACACTGGCGAACCCTTTGATAGGCTGTCGAAGACACGGATTGCTAACCGCACAGGCGACTCATACAGAAGAAATCCGGCAGTCCTTGCCCCTTTGGCAGCATGCCAGAATGACTTCCCAAAACTCGAAAGGAGCCATGAAAAAAAAGGCTTACGGTAAAGCAAGCCTTCCTGGAATTCTGACGTGCTGGATGGATGACTGTACAGAACAATAATAAAATCTGATAAGTTAGAGGAACTACAGATTTGGGAAAAAAATGTGTATGTGCAAGATAAAAAGCCCAATTGTGTCGTTGTGTGTTTAATAGTTCGTAAAGTTTATTTTATTTCCCTTTACTGAAATATCTTCAGGGGGAAAAAACAAAAGCCTGCTATTAAAATGCAGATCATAGAAATACAGTTTTACTGACGTCATGAGGACCGTAACACGGTAGGAACACAATGATTGGTGGGGGAAGCATTCAGATGCGACTGCTGGAGTGTGAATTGGAGAACTTGTGGAAACATTACATTCTGGCATCTAAAACATGACTTGTGTTGTGGCTTGCAGTTAACGTACACTACAGTGTAATGTACTTGGATACTTAGAAGTATTTTTGCACACTACAGGGATGAATCCTATGTGTCCATTAATTGTTATGTAATGCCCTACACCCTACTGCCACGCCCTCTAAACATCCTGTCTTACCTCCCAGTTCCTTTGATGACTTATATTAGATTAGATTAGATTAGATTAGATTCAACTTTATTGTCATTACACATGTACAAGGCAACCAAATGCAGTTTAGGTCTAACCAGAGTGCAATGGTACAGTAGCAAGTGCAGGATATACAGTTTACAAGAGTTAAATAAGTTAAATAAAGTTGTAATATAGAAGTACTTTACAGAGTACAGTGTGTGTACGATGAACATTATATACAGATAGCCAAAACTATAAACTGAAATTTACTAAATTAACAAAATATAATGCTATTACTTTAAACAGTAGATATATCAAAGCTCAGATCAATAAATAGATGTTGACTATCTTCACAGATCTTTTTGTCCTCTTTCAATAAAACGGTAAGAAAAATCTGTTCAGAAACCTGAAACTCCAAACCCAGAGCCTCACGGATACATCCAGAGTGTACTGTTCTGCTGACATGTGCTCAGAGTTCCCAGGATCAGCTCTAGATCCACCAGGATAAAGCAGACTATGATAAACGGCAACCTCCTTTCGAAAACCTCCGATCCGTGTCTTTTGGACACGTTTCCTGACTACTGACGTTCTTCACCGCGAATTACTGACCAAAGGAAAAGATATAAAGTACCAGCCGATCATCATCCCACTTAACAACTTAGCAAAGCTTTGTCTTTATGCTTTCCACAGACCGTAAGTCAGAAGGTCCTCGTTAAAAAGACTTTTATATCTGCAGCCATTAGTGTATAGTGCATTCAGAGAAACCATAGACAGACCACTGCCTGAATTATTCAGAGCCATTTTATTGTGTTATTTATTTACTAACAAAACCAAACAAAACATCTGGTGGATGCAAGCAAAAACACAGATGAAAGCTGATAGTCTATAGTAACTCGTATAACCACTCTGGACAACAGTGTTGAGCTGAAAAGCATCTCAGAATGCACACATGTTAAACCTTGAGCTCTTCAACAGCAGAAGAACACATCTGGTTCCACTTCTGTCAGCCAAGAACAGGAATCTAAACCTACGATGAGCACAAGCTCACCAAAACTAGGCAGGGGAAGATACCAAGAGAAGTGTGATATTGAAATCACTGTTCATTAATATTACACAAATTTCCTTTTCGCAGATCTGCTGCTTCACGGGTTCATATAAAACTGATGCTAGTTAATCACAATAAAACTCCCCACATCAGTTACCAGAGAATCTATCAATCATCTACAGAGGAAACCACACCCTATAGCAATGTCTAAAGATGTACTGTCTAACCACATATAAACAACAGAACGAAATATTGTTCTTCATGGCCTTGGTGAGATATTCACATAATATATGGACAAGCCATTCATCCAACCATTTTCTGGAGTCTATCCCAGGGAACTCGAGGCACAAAGCAAAAGATTGTTGCCATTGGATGTTGTGCCGACCCATCGAAGAGAACAACACTTACACACACTTACATACTATGGACAATTTCGAGATGTCAATCAGAATAAAAAGTGTGTCTTTGAATTGAAGGAGGAAACCAAGTACCCAGAGAAAACCCTTAAAGAACAGGCAAACTCCATGCTCATGCCTTAATCCTGAAATACGCAAAGCAGTGGGAAAGTTTAGTAATCTGGCAAGATGTACAATAATAACAACATCTAGAACATAGCGTTCCTGCTGCAATGAGTGTGTTGGTGTACTAATACATGTTCTTTGACAGAACCTGGCACGCTGAACTATAGAGTAAAAACAATGACGCTATAGTTTGGTGTGACTGCGCCAGTCCTAATGCGAACACCAAACTAAGCAAACCCGTTCTGGAACTACGGCAAACAGCATGGGGATTTCGCCAGCAGTACACTCATACAGTTCAGATGAATATACATGCATGTATTTATGTTAAAGTGTAATTAATGCATATTCATGAGCAGTGTGTGATCATGACTGTGTATCAGTATTATAGCATCTGGAACAGCGATTACACATTATGCTACACAGTCATGTACAGTAGCATTAAAATTAAGGCTTTTTAAAGAAGCGGTCTGTAATTATACTAGTACAGACCTCATACAGACCACACCCACTTTAAAATTCTTTAGTCTTTAAAATTGATTCTACAATTTTGCTCTATTGGGTATTTGGATGCTTCCTGTAATTAAAATAAAGTTTTTGTCTGCTCATAGTCATAAAGCACACCAGAACTAAAGAGGGGCAAATTTTCAGGGCTGTAAAAATCTAATACAAAATAAACTATAAATATCAATATTATGAATGACGGTTTTGTTTCTGAGATATTGCTGAAATTAGATGGTCGAATACATGAAGACTGGAAGCGCTTTTTTTTTCTAGTCTAGGAGTATGAAGCGGACGTCTGAGCACATCTATACCCTGTAAACCTTAAAAACGAAAACACTATACCTTTTATGGATACTAATTTGATCCATTTTGATGCTATGGTTCATTATAAATCTTGATACTGAACTGTTATCATGTTGGCAATCGTTTTTTACCACAGCACTAAGCTGACCTCTTGATTTTTTGTCAGACGGTAATGAAAGTTTCTATACCAGCTTCTCTGACTGTAGGGTTTATATTTCAAGCAAATCGGAAATCTACATAATGACGAGAAAACATTTCAGAAACATTTCAGAAACAGAGAGAAAACATTTCAGAAACATTTCAGTATTTAATATAAATATAACTATAAAGCGATAAGACGTACATGTCGCTTATCTATCGATAAAGATAAAGAAGAAAAACACATTCTGAGTGCCGTTTGTGGAAGTGAATCATATTTTTAATGCGTTTTTAAACCTTAGACATTGTTCTGGTCAAACTCGAATGTTTATGCTACAGTACATGGGCTATAGCATCTCTCTCTCTCTCTCTCTCTCTCTCTCTCTCTCTCTCTCTCTGTCTCTTTCTCTCTCTCTCTCTCTCTCTCACTCTCTCTGCTCTCTGAAATACACTTACACACACACACACACACACACACACACACACACACACACACACACCCCTGTGACGCAGGGTTCCAACTCATTGGCTGCTCCACAGCATAGTAATGTTGTCATGGCTGCTCACATCCTGAGGTCAAAACACTCCATTAAACCGAGCCAGAGTTAAACTGCTCGCCTCCCTCTAAAAGGCATGTTTTTTACCATTTAACTACAACATTGAGCATGTGCACAAACACACACACACACATGCACACACACACACACACACTCACATACACCCTCTGTTGTTTACTCATGAGCACATGGGAGAATGGGGGGTGTGGTTAGGTTACTGGATGTACATCAGATAGAGTGGCCTCAATTTGTCCCTTTGTTCCGTGATTTTTATATTCTCCTTTCTCCGTCTTTCATCCAGTTACTTCTTTCAGGGCTATTTCTATTCTTATTACTATCTCCATCTTTGTCTTATACAACACACACACATACGCAGAGCGTGAGCAGTTAGTGGGATGGGCCTGATCTGTCCAGTTTCAGTTACCTTCGGCTTGACGTACTTTCAGGTGTCAGTTTCACACAGACGTTGCGCACACGGACACACACAAAGCACATACACACACATATAATTCCTGTTTGCCACTTAACAAGCTGTAATCCATACAAAAAATATGACAAAGCATCTCGACCTAACTAAGTAAGCCAATCGCTTAAGTGGTCACATACCTTGTATGACCTCAGCAGGACCAAATCGATTCGTTCAAGGCTGCTTTCCACTCTTCTGTCCAAACACAGATCGACTTCTTGTTGCTTTCTGAAGCTCAGCGGGTCAGCCGTCCCGCCGCAGAATCCTTTTCTGTCCGATTTGACAGAGCACCTGCTTCGAGTCCACTAATTAGGCTCTACTGAGAGAGAGAGAGAGAGAGAGAGAGAGAGAGAGAGAGAGAGAGAGAGAGAGAGAGAGAGAGAGAGACACAGACAGACAGACAGACAGACAGACAGAGAAAGAGAGACAGAAAGATAAACAGAGAGAGAGAGAGAGAGAGAGAGTTTGAGAATCTCATTCTAAAACAGGGTGTGTCTACGTCCTCATGAGCATTCACAAACACATAGTCATAAAAAAAGAAAAGGAAGCACACACCCATGAAAGAGAATTAAAGAAACATGGCACCGATGGAGAGAGAGTGAGAGAGAAACTTGAACTCCACCCCTTTTCCTTGGCAGTTTTTCTTACACACACACACACACACACACACACACACACACACACACACACACACACACACACACACACACACACATACACACACACACACACACACACACACAATCCCACAGCATGGACGCTCCATTTCTTGGCATGTCAAATTTGAGCAGAAGAAATTTTCCACAGGCTTAACAACTCAAAACCTCACTTATGAATCAGATTCAAGCCACATTTGCAAGAAGATTCCTAAACTGACTCTCCAGGCATGTGGGTACGCTTGACCAATCATATTCTTCCTCCCCCCCACTCATTCAGTAGTCGATGCTTCCTGGTGACCTGAATAAGAAAATGCAGGAGCAGCATGACCTAAGTGTAGAACCTGCTACAGAAGCGGAACCCAACCCGGCGGACGTATATGGTGCCTTACTCTATAGTAAGTCCACACCCATATTCTACTGCACATAATAAATAAATCAGAAGCGTGTAATACAGACATCGACATCAGACTGTACAATTCAAACAACTTGCCTGCTCGATACAGAGTGCGAAAATAAATGATTGTGAAGTGATACATACTGACAGCACAGCACAGCACACCATCTTGTATCCTGCGGTTTTTATTACTTAACGACCTGTTTATTGACGCAGAACTGCAAAATCGCCGCCCTCTTCTTTCCAATTGGCTCATAACACTCAGGCTGGTGAATTCACCTTGTCAAAGTTCACCTAGATAAAGTCGTCACAATGTGAACGTAAACGCTACCAGAAGCAAACACGAGTCTTTTACATGTCACGTCCTTTCCCCTTCAGTGACCTAACGGCTAAATTAGAAATATTTGTGCTTTGTGCTGTTGCATGCACCGAATAGGTTTAACTCTGACTGTCATATATATACATATATATATAATAATCCCTTAGACAAGCTCCATGTTGGTATACCGGTAAAAACGTCTTCTACTTAACTACTTTTTAAATAAACACTATAGTAACGCTGCTGTTACTATAACGTTGCTTTCAACTTAACTCCGAAGTGAGAAGTCAGAACTCGAAGACTGGACACATGGGTGCCTTTATGGTCAACTTTTCTTAGCAACAATTTAGCAAACACTACAGGACTGTTCTGTACACTTCTGTACTGTTCTGTACACTTCTGTACTGTTCTGTACACCTAAAACATAACAGTGTTATACAATGTTTGTGAGTAAGAATTCCAACTTGAGATGACGTTTTCTTTGTTTTTTCTAGTCGGAGGTTGTAAATTCTGAGTTATATGTTTTTGTAAGAATCAGGATGTGAACAAAATTACCTGCTGTATGAACAAAGCAAAGCCTTGTTAAAGCAACACACACACACACACACACACACACACACACACATACACACACACACACACACACACACACACACATACACACACATACACACACACACACACACAAACATCCACACACACTTTTATTCATCCCTTTACAGTAACCTCTTCGTCCTGCTCAGGGTCTCTGTGGACCCAGAGCCAATTCAAGTCTCCTGTTTGAGATGAGAGAATTGACACCAAACAACACTTCACAAACACACTTCCACAAACTCATTCACTTCTACAGCAAATTAGACTTTAGTCTATTCACCAACCTGTTTTTGGGAGGTGAAAGGAAACCGGAGAACCCAGAATAAACCTTCGGCGAAACTCTACACAGACAGTAATCTGAGTTCAGGATCGAACTGGGACCCTGGAGCTGTGAGGCACCCATTGTTTCCTGCTGCGTAACTTTACTGCATGCAATCTTTCTCTCTCTTTCTCTTTCTCATATCCAAATCCTGCCCCTCTTCCATATCACTCAGCAGCTTGAAAGGTCAGTAACTGTGGTGACCAGACATGTTGCCCTGGAGAACAGGGAGGAGAGGAAGTAGAGCTCACTCATGCACCTGGTTGACCTCATCCTGAGAGAAAACACACACACACACACACACTCACACACTCTCTCCCTTGATACTGTACGAGTCTCTCCCTCCCTTTCCCTCCCTTTTCTTTCCTTTCCTTTCCTTTTCTCTATATTCTTGTCTCCACCAAGCCAGACGGCAGCAGCATCATTTCTTAAGTACTAGCGAGTTAAACCGTGTCTAAGCCCGAGACTTCTCGAGTCTCAAATGTATTCAACTATCTCTAAAAACATTATCACAAACATCCCTGTGAAGAACAGAAGCAGCAGTATTTAGCCTGGCTCAGTCTCAGATCAGATTTTCCATTCTTTCCATTAGATGTAGAAAGTGCATGCGATGTTGGCTGATGCAGGTTACATCAAAACACACCATCTCTGAAGCTTGGCATATCTTAGCAACATGGACTCGGTGTTCAGTGTCAGGTATGCAGTGTAGATTTGCGTCACTAGGACCTCAGTTAGGTAATGTGTAAAACCGGGGACATTTGTGTGTGTCTGTGTTGCAGTTACTGTTAATATAAGTCATATACATTCCCAGAAATAATTAACACAGAAAAATGTAACTAACATTCCTAGAAAATTCCGACCTAAAGTCGTCTAGGAGCAGAGACATCATCGACTCTCATTAGAACTGGCTCTGAAAATGCCAAGCAAACAAGGGTACGCCTTTTTAAGGCGTACCAGTAAATCCACATTTCAGGGCTGTAACAGAAATCCAGACACTTGTGCAGGTCACACTGACACGACAAATGTGTGTGTGTGTGTGTGTGTGTGTGTGTGTGTGTGTGTGTGTGTGTGTGTGTGTGTGTGTGTGTGTGTGTGTGTGTGTGTGTGTGTGTGTGTGTGAGTGAGAGAGAGAGAGAGAGAGTGAGTGAGTGAGTGAGAGAGAGAGAGAGATGTGTAGCTCAGTGGTTAAGGTGTTTGAATACTGATCGGAAGGTCATTTGTTCAAATCCCAGGTCCACCAAGTTGCCCCTGCAGGGCCCCTGAGCAAGGACCTTAACCCTCAATTGCTCAGGTGTATAAACTGAAATAAAAATGTAAGCCACTCTGGATAAGAGTTCATACAGAGGCAGCGGTTCACACTCTAACACACTGACGCACACACAACTCTCACTTCTGTCTGAAAATCTGACCCCACAAAGCCACCCCATTACAGCTGTGTTCAGCATAAAACATCCCCAATGTGACTGATGGAACACTCACGTGTTACGCCGTCTATCCTGCACGTCCGTGTATCCCAGCACCTCGCTGCCTTCTGAGAAATACCGAAAAGGAAAGAGAAAGAGGCTGAAGAGGGATGAGGTAGAGTGAAAGAGAAAGTTCTCCCGTGCACAACAGAATGACTGAGCTTCTTGGACTGTCATCCTCTGTGTGTGTGTGTGTGTTAGAGAGAGAGAGAGAGAGAGAGAGAGAGAGAGAGAGAGAGAAAGCTCATACTGTCTCAGCTACACAGTCATACATGACACATCCAACGGCTCTGATTTCCTCAGAGTGTGTCAACATGTAAGCAATATCTTTCTCCCTTTCTTTCTTCCTCACGCCTTTCCAGTCCTCACTCCGCCTCTTTTCCTCTCTTTCTGTAAATGCTTACCGGCTCATCCATCACATCTGAGTCATCCCTAGGCGCAGTGTGTTATTCCACACAGCAGGTTGCGCTGTTTCACCTCCCTCATGCTCTCTCTCACTGATCTCTTTTGTGATCACGCATGGTGGAAGTGTTAGGTGTGTGTGTGTGTGTGTGTGTGTGTGTGTGTGTGTGTGTGTGTGTGTGTGTGTGTGTGTGTGTGTGTGTGTGTGTGTGTGTGAGAGAGAGAGAGAGAGAGAGAGAGAGAGAGAGAGAGAGAGAGAGAGAGAGAGAGAGAGAGAGAGAGAGAGAGAGAGAACCAAATCACAAGCAACAAAGCACCAGGTTACAGAGCACCTTTTTTCTATCGTGAAACACAAACAATGGAAGTATAACAAAAACAGTGGCAATGATGTCGCAAGTCCCCTTAAAGCTTTGTGTGTGTGTGTGTGTGTGTGTGTGTGTGTGTGTGTGTGTGTGTGTGTGTGTGTGTGTGTGTATTTCTATCTATCTATCTATCTATCTATCTATCTATCTATCTATCTATCTATCTATCTATCTATCTATCTATCTATCTATCTATCTATCTATCTATCTGTCAGAGTAAAAAGGAGATATATTGAGACAATATGCTGTGAATATCAACTACAGAACCATCCGTACCATGGACAACACATTTAGAAATACTATCTGTCTCAAATTTCCAAACCTGTAAATGATCCTCCTTATTTATGAGCCTCTCTAACTCTGTTTAAGGGGAATTTCCATTCTTATGTGTCTTACTGTAGCTTACATTTGGCATGCGGCCCAGAACAAAGTGGCTCCACAATGCCAGATCTGTCATGCCTTTCCATAATGATGAGGCCATTTGGTCCCCACAATACGTTAATCACAGACACACACTGACACACATACACACGCATGTAAACACACACACGCACACACACACACACACACACACACACACACATGCACATACACACACGCACACTTCACCATCAGAAGGATCCGATATAGGATGTATTACTTCTGTGGCAGGTGCCTCTCCAACTCATAGCACAGGAATCCAGTGGTAGACCTCTGACACACACACACAGACACACACAAACACACACACCAGAGGCAGTTGGGATTTGAGAGTGGCGCCACTAAGTAAGGAGCTCAAAGACAGCCGATGTACGACTCATGCTGTGGTCATGTGACTCAACCCACAGGAACGTGATGGTCAGTAACTAAAAAAGTGTGTGTGTGTGTGTGTGTGTGTGTTTGTCTGTGTGTGTTATACACCCTTTTGTCTGTCCAATGCCCCTTTACCCAGTTATCGCCTCCGGTCTATAAATCCCTCTCTCTTTTTTATTCACTCACGTTCATCGTTCACAACTGTATCGGAATCAGCCGGCAGTCACAGTCCCCCTTCCATCCTCCCTTTCATCCAGATTTTCTCTCACAGCTGTGTCAGAATCGACCGGCAGTCACAGTCCCCCTTCCATCCTCCCTTTCATCCAGATTTTCATTCCATCCTAAACACTGAGTGCTTCCACCAATGAACTTTTCCCCCCTCACGGATCTGAGATCAGGTCTGGCTTTGTCATCAATAAGCAACTTGAACTATAAATCAGACAACAGGCTTTGAAGACAAGTTTCACAAGTTTATTCTTCTTGCAGCTATTTATGTTTTTCTATGTATGTGATGTATGTGAACGCCACATGTATGTGAACGCCAGACTGTTACACACAGATGTTGTACTGTTGCCACAACAGTGGAAGCTCACAACTGTACAGGTTGTCTTTGTATGCTATATCGTGTCAATTGTCGTTCACTGGCACTATAGAGACATGGTTTTCTGATCCTGAAGGAGAACAACTCAAGTGTTGACTCAACCTCACTGAATAACTTTGAGATGAAGTGGAACACTGACTGCACCCCAGACCTCCTCAGCCAACATCAGTGTCTGATCTCAACTAAAGCTCATAGCTAAACGTACACAAATTCCCACATCCGTGCGCCAAATTCTAGTGAGAAGCCTTCCAGTAGAGTGGGGTTTATTATAACAGTAAAGAGGGAATAAATCTGGCATCAAAGAGATGGTGTTCAGGTCAAATTAGTTCTTTTTACTACAAGAGGTTTGCGTTTGTTGTAAATTATCTGACTGGATAATCTTTTGTTTCTTGTGCTTCTGGTGTTGTTCGTCGCCAGTATTGGATGAATCGGTTCAAAATAATAAACACTATTTTTTTTCCTACATTTATGCCACCAAGGTCTTTATTATAGTAATTTCTCTTACACAAATTATAACTTTATCACAAATATCGAGTGACACTTTAAGTGTTAAATGTGATCCAGGAATTGCAAACATTAGTCACAAATGTTATCTACATTGTTTGGGTTGGAGATAAAGCATAAGTGTTAAGGAATTTTATGTGTTTTTACGTCTAGTAAACGTCTAGTACCAAAGGGTCCGGAGAGTGAACATGACATAACGAGACTGGTGGGAAAATGACAGTTATACTACGTTCACGATTTTATAGCTGAAAGTTGACTGTCGATGTACTATGAAGTAGAGGTCTTCACGGGTCCACTTAGATCCGAAAAGCCGAGGTCCGACCCGAGACCCGAGCGGGTTCGGGTCTAAAAGTTTCACGTGTGCCTCGGACACGGGTGGGTAATTTAAAATGAATGTGTTTTTACCGAACGGACCCAAGATGACCCGAACTACTGTATCCCGTGTGTGTGCATCGACTCGAGTCCTTTTCCGACCTCTCCTCTTTTTGCCAAGACCGCTTGCGACATGTGCCTGGCGACGTTTGACTGGTGGTAAGCTAATTTTCGTTGAAACAGACCTGTCAATCAATTTTGAATCCACGCTGTAGCGGTTAATTTAGTGTAGAGTTATGCAACATTCGGGTCCAGTCGGGTTAAAAATTGCAGTCGGGTCGGGTCGGACTCGGGTCTAAAAAAAATTATGCACGTCGGGTTCGGGTAAAAAGTAATTCGGGTCACTTCGGGTCGGGAACATTTCTTTAGACCCGAGAAGAGCTCTACTATGATGTTTCCAGTGGGTGTCCCTATTACTGGTTACTGCATTGAACCAAATCACTCCATATTTACATCTTCTCAACATGTCACGGAGGCTGTTGCTTATGTCGCCAGAATTCCGCTGAAAATGGTCTCCGGTCACTTTTTTTTACTGTCATTTCCTGTATGTGTCAACGTGGCATTGGTGTGATAACAGAAACAACACCCTGCTGTTGAATGTTCAGACAGAAAAGCACACCCCTAAGTCTTTTATTCATAATTATTGCCCTACTAAGGCCAGATGGATATATTGTTTGACAGATATAATAGGAGATATTCACATTACACGGATTTACTGGAACTGTTTAAAATTCACATGGCTCTTTAAAAGTTTTATAGGAAACCGAAGCAATAAACGTGACGCAATTTTACACAACTTGCCAAACATGCTGCCCTAATCACTCGCAGATAGTGATATATTTTCCATGTGAACAAAGTCGTATTTGTGGCAGGTCCGTTGCTCTAGGGTCTCTGAGATGTTTTGTCTTCTGACATGTACTGAATTTACTACTGCTTGAATGTCTGACTGGTGTGTTTATGTCAGTTTTCATGTGGTTCTGAGTTCCCGAATGTCCTGGAATTTGGGTTGGCAATAATATCGTGATGGGTTGTAGCGAAAGATATTAAAGTTAAGATCAGAGATTCTGCCTGATGTAAATTTAAGCTAGCTGGTACTCAATTCAAACATATAACAATAATATTCCCTTAGTGTTCCCTACGAAGCCACGCCCCAAGCATCAACACGCTTACAGCGTCGCAATTTATTAGTGTGTCCCAAATTGTAGTATGTTGAAATAAGCATGCTGGGGGTGGGGGGGGGGGGGCTTTCAGCTTTCTCTTCTGTTACATGACCTGTACTTCGTATGTCCCAGTACTTGCATACTGTTGGCTACACGCTCAAAAATCTATTCTGTTTCCTTACAAAAACGTGCATAATTACTGTAACACGTAGTGGATAAGACAAGTAGGCTTGATAGAATATGACTGACAGGCTTTCAGACACGCCTCTTTGTGTAGTTTGGCACTCCAGAATCTGTTTTATTCTCCCCTTCTTTCAATTGTGACAAGTTCACCAAATACCGCTGAGGTTCATGCTCCTTTTCCAGAGAAGTGATCAAATCTGACAGCTCAAACATCAGGTTCTCTATAAGATCCAGATGATGTACAGTATGTATGATCTGTTCTAGGAGCTGCTCTGTGCTCGTTTACTCCACACCACTAGTTCTCGGTGTGATGTTACACGGCTGATCTGGGATCTGTCATCCTCTCTGCCTGAGGGGGATTTTGTTTTCACCAGGCTCTCGGTAATCCTCTCTAACCACAGCTTATTGGAGACAAAGTTCAGTGTGGAAGGCGTGGGCCAAGTGTAAAGGATGATTTCACAACAGGTACCATCAGGCAAACACCTGCCCACACACACTCACACACACATTCCTAACATTATCCTGGTGACAAACTATTTACAAACCAAAACCATGATGAAAAAAGCTCAACCTGCAGCTTTCTACTCGTTTGTGTAGCCTGTAATGCATCCGATTATGTAAGGACAAAAAAAATGCTTATCTGTGCCGCTAAAGAAAAATAATCTACGTGGGGTATAGTGTGATGCGGCCCAATGCGAAGCAGATTTCCTCGTTTAACCCTCCGAAAGTAGATTTATATTTTAGCTTTTTATTTTTAAGCTTTTATTTCACTCATACCACATTCCTTTCCAAACGATTTTTTTTTATTTATAAATCATCTGTTTGTAATTAGAATGTCCACAAAATTGGAACGTCCACACAATAAGCCTCTGTAATCATCACCATAAGTCCATGTTATCATTTATTTTACAGCAGCAATAAACAGTCATTTACTCTCCAGCCGCATTTTTTTTTTTCTGAAGACTTTTTCTGTTTGTGGATAAAAAAAAAAGTTATGCTATGTTCACACCTAGTGTGACAAAGTGACAAGAGATCATTCATTTTAATGAGAACTGGTGACAATCAATGACATAAGTGAGTATAACCCTTAGTGACTAGATGTGGGCGTGTCCGGTGAAGTGACGATGCTGAGAAAAGTTGAACTTTATGCAAATATGGAGCGACTCGGTGCAGAGACTACGAGTGGTGGTGAGACGGCAGAGAGCACACGTGGCTTCTCCTTTATCTCATCTCGTACGACATTCAGTTGTATAAAAGTCTGATCAAACATAAGTCATTCTAGAGAAGGGCAATGTACAGACATTAGTATCACATAAGTGTCTCTATATCAACAAGTGTACTTTTTTATATATATATATATCTATTATTAGTGTTAGTTTATTGGGACATGTAAGTTGTTACTTTAATCAATCAATTAATTAATTAATTAAGAAAGAAGAAGAAGAAGAAGAAGAAGAAGGGCGCACTGTGGCTTAGTGGTTAGCATGTTCGCCTCACACCTCCTGGGTTGGGGGTTCGATTCCCGCCTCCGCCTTGTGTGTGTGGAGTTTGCATGTTCTCCCCGTGCCTCAGGGGTTTCCTCCGGGTACTCCGGTTTCCTCCCCCGGTCCAAAGACATGCATGGTAGGTTGATTGGCATCTCTGGAAAATTGTCCGTAGTGTGTGAGTGAATGAGAGTGTGTGTGCCCTGCGATGGGTTGGCACTCCGTTCAGGGTGTATCCTGCCTTGATGCCCGATGACGCCTGAGATAGGCACAGGCTCCCCGTGACCCGAGGTGGTTCGGATAAGCGGTAGAAAATGAATGAATGAATGAATGAATGAATGAATGAATAATACTACTACTAATAATAATAATAATAATAATAATAATAATAATAATAATAATAATAATAATAATAATAATAATAGCATAGCCTGTGTTTTTAAGTACAATATGAATCACCTTCTGACCAACCAGATTTGAGAATTCAACAGCCCTTTGGTATAAATATTACTTGAGATTATATATATATATATGGAAGCATCTGCTTGGTCATTTCTAGCTCATTTGCAGATTACTTATGCCAAAACCATATACTATGCATCTGCTCCTGAGAACATGAGCGCACACATTATACAACACATACGATTAATCTTGTCCTTTCAGCCCACGTTAACCTTGATTAAATGAAGGTTGCACAACAGAATCGACATGATAAATCTTGCTAACACTCTCCACACTCTCTCTCACACCTCTTGCTGCTCACTCTTTCACACATCATCCCGCTGAACTGAAGCAGCCAGGACATTCTTTGTCTGAGCGATTACATAACCCCGTCATATAATCGTCCTTGGAGGTGCGAGCTGCTGCTTTAACAACCGATTCCTTTCAAAAGTTTATTCTTTTGTTGCCATGGCAATATGGATGCAGTTGTACATCACTCTGGTCAACACGTAGCAACATCGAAATGTTACTGATACTGAGATTCGGGGAGATTTTACTGCAGGCACAAAATCCAAGGCTTAGTGTATTACAGTAATGGGGAAAATCCCACACATTCTGTGTTACTTTGGATGAATACGAACATGTTTTATCATGCTGGAGATTGAGAAGCAGAATTTAAATACGCATGAATGTGTATGTGTAGGTGTGCTATTACTATTGGGTTAAAAATCATGGGTGATTGGTGTTTCTTGAGGCGCTATACGATCACATCCTATTCATTTTACTGACAAGTTCATCAAAGGTTACGAAGATCATCACCCGACACCTAGAAAAATTAGATAAACGCTTCGGAGTTTCAAAATAAGGAAATCATAAAATTCATATACTTTTAACTTATATTAATCTTGCTGCCGCGTGTTTGTTGTCCACCATTCAGCTGGACAGGCTAACTTCATTTAGAAATGCAGCTCTGTGCGGTAAGACTCGCGGTGGTGGTGTGTGTGTTTATATCAACACGGAATGGTGTAAGAACTCTGGGCTTATTTCTACTTACTGCTCATCGTCGGTGGAGTTTGTGACTGTTAGATGCAGGCCATTTTATTTACCACGGGAATTTACTACTGTTTACATTGTCGGAGTTTACATTCCTCCTAGCGCTAAAGGTAAAGAGGAGCTACTGTAAGTGAGCTATACGGAGCTATTAGCAACCTACAGAATGTTCACCCCGACGGACTGTTTATAATCGCCAGAGATTTCAATCATGCAAATCTTAAGTCAGTGCTCCCTAAATTCCATCAACATGTGGACTTTGCTACTAGAGGTGAAAACATGCTGGACCTTGTTTACACAAACATTCCCCGCTCCCACCTTGGCTACTCAGACCACATCTCGTTTATGCTAATTCCAGCATACAGACCCCTCGTCAGACACTCAAAACCGGTTCTGAAGCAGGTGAAAACCTGGCCAGCAGGAGCCACCTCTGCTCTTCAGGACTGCTTTGAGTGCACTGACAACAGTGACCAGTTACATTGGCAAGTGCATTGATGACGTGACCGTTTCCAAGACCATCACCACACACTCCAATCAGAAGCCATGGATGACTGCTAACATGCGTGCGCTGCTGAGGATTAGAGACCTAGCCTTCAGAAAAGGGGACAGGGTGGCCCTAAAAATAGCAAAGGCCAAACTGTCCCGAGTCATCAAAGAGGCAAAGCGCGCACACGCCCAGACAATCCACAGCCACATCCAAGACAGCGGAGACACCCGGCGCATGTGACAGGGCATACAGGCGATCACAAACTACAAGACAGCTTCACCTGCTTGTGATAGCGACACCTCCCTCCCAGATGCGCTGAACGACTTCTACTCTCGGTTTGAGGTTCAGAACAACGTAGCGGCAAAGAAGACCATCCCTCCCCCGAAGATCAGGTACTCTGTCTATCCATGGCTGACGTGAGGAGAACTCTATGCAGAGTTAACCCACGGATGGCTGCTGGACCAGACAACATTCCTGGCAGGGTGCACAGGGAATGTGCAGAACAGCTAGCAGATGTCTTTACATTTCCCTGAGCAGCGCCGTTGTTCCTACGTGCCTCAAATCTACCACCATTGTTCCTGTCCCAAAGAAGTCTACAGTGTCCTGCCTCAATGACTATCATCCCATTGCACTCACACCCATAGTTTCGAGTGCTTCGAGAAGCTCATCATGAGGCACATCAAGACCCAGTAACCACCCTCGCTGGACCCCCTACTGTTCGTGTATCGTCCAAACCGCTCAACAGACGATGCCATTGCCACAGCCCTCCATTTAGCTGTCACCCACCTGGACAATAAAGACACTTATGTACGAATGCTGTTCATAGACTTTCAGAACGCATTCAATACAATCACCCCTCAGCACCTGATTGGGAAGTTGAGCCTGCTGGGACTAAACACCTCCCTCTGCAACTAGACCCTGGACTTCCTGACTGGTAGACCTCAGTCAGTCCGGATCTGGAACAGCATCTCCAGCACCACCACACTGAACACTGGAGCCCCTCAGGGCTGCGTGCTCAGTCCACTGCTGTTCACTCTGCTGACTCACGACTGCACAGCAATGCACAGATCGAATCATATTATCAGGTTCGCCAATGACACGACCGTGGTGCGTCTCATCAACAAGAATGACGAGTCAACATACAGGGTAGAGGTGCAACAGCTAACTGCCTGGTGTAGAGCCAACAACCTTTCTCTGAATGTGGATAAAACTAAAGAGATGGTTGTTGACTTCAGGAGAGCACAGAGTGACCACTCTACACTGAACATCGACGGATCATCCGTAGAGATCGTCAAGAGCACCAAATTTCTAGCGGAGAACCTCACCTGGTCACTCAACACCAGCTCCATTACCAAGAAAGCCCAGCAGCGTCTCTACTTCCTACGAAGGCTGAGAAAGGCACATCTCCCTCCCCCCATCCTGACCATGTTCTACAGAGGGACCATTGCGAGCATCCTGAGCAGCTGCATCACTGTCTGGTTTGGGAACTGTACGATCTTGTATCGCAAGACCCTGCAACGGATAGTGAGGACAGCAGAGAAGATCATTGGGGTCTCTCTTCCCTCTATCATGGACACTTACACCACACGCTGCATCCGCAAAGCCAACAGCATTGTCGATGACCCCACACACCCCTCACACACACTTTTCCCCTCCTGCCGTCTGAAAAAAGGTACCGAAGCATTCAGGCCCTCACGACCAGACTGTGTAACAGTTTCTTCCCACAAACCATCAGACTTCTCAATAACTGAACTGAACTGTACTGAGCACAACATACACACACATCATCTGTATGGACTGCACAGACCCACACCAAACACACACACACACATCAAACTTGTTTACATGCTGCTTACATCCATCAAACTGTTTACATGCTGTTTTGCACACTTTTTCTGCTGTTTTGCACAAACTGTCCAACATTTCAGCCGTTTTGCACATACTGTACAATATTTTAGTCATTTGCTGTTTTTGCACAATTCTATACTGTATATTATCTCAAGGACCTGCTGCTAAGAAACTGTTTATTATTTTTTAGAAACATTCAGTATCACAGTATTTACACACCGGTCGGTCGGCGCTGTTTCTGTTACTGTTTAATGTCTTTTGTGTACTGTATTTTTTGTACTTTTTGTATTGTCTTGTAACTTTTTGTCTACACTGTCTTTTGTCCTGCACTGTCTTGTCTGTCGTTTGTCTTGTCCTGCACTGTTTGCACCAGGTTGTACAGTTGCACTTTATGTGGCTAGGACTAACTTAGTAGGTCCCTAGCCCTGTCTTTGTCTTATGTAGCACCATGATCCTGGAGAAATGTTGTCTCATTTCAACAGCTATATATGGTTGAAATGTCAATAAAAGCTTCTTGACTTGACTTCTTGTTTGGGACATGTATGAACAAACAGAGCCACAGAAACACACACACACACACACACACACACACACACACACACACACACACACACACACACACACACACACATTGTTACGACTTTCTAATACGGCAAATTTTAAATATTGTACATTTGAATTCAACTTTTTTTTTGTAGAATAAAAGCTGCAAGTGTTTTTTTTTGTGTGTGTGTGTTTTCTACATGGAAACCATCCAAATGTCCCCACATGGTCAAAAACAAAATATATTCCGACCCTTGGTCCTCATCAAGATATTTAAACATGTCCTCACAGACTTCTCATAAGTGGCGTTAATAGTGCTTCCATTAATAGCATAAAGATGTTAATGGCTCTTCCCTTTTCCCCCTTTCTATTTCCCGTAAAACCCAGGAGTCTCTTTCTCATTACTATGGCAATCTGTCACCATTTAGGAACCGACGGCCACCCTCACCACCGCCCCAACACCTCCCACCACCACCACCACCAAACCACTTACACAAGTCTTATTTAATAAATTGATAAAATAAGAATGGGTGCAAATCAGCCTTAGTCCTCGCAACCCGTAAAAAGCAGGTCACTTTGTGAAACAAAGGAACGATTGACTTTACGTATTACTAGATTTAATACAGAATGCAGATTACACACAACCTCCATCTCTGAACTGCACTGGGATAAGCCAAAAACCATCATATAATTCTGTGTGTGACTGCAAAGAAAGAAAGAAAGTAAGAAAGAAAGGCACAACACAGAGCCCAGAGAGCACTCAGGCATTTACACAGAATCACCACTGAGAGTGTGAAAGGAACGAGAAAACTGACAGTCAGATCGACTCCACACACACAGAGCTCCTGAGATGCCACAGTGCCATTGCCATTCAACAGACATGGGGCTACAGATTTGCCCATCAGCTCCACCTACAACACACTGATCCGTTCAGCCTCTCTGTCTCTCTCTTTCTCTCTCTCTGTCTCTCTCTTCTCTACCTCCAGCACCATCTTACCATCTTTCCTGGGAGCACTGAGCCTGCTGTGCCATTTAATAATGCCTTAACTGGTCTTTTTCTAGACTCGTAATGGTATCATTAAGAGGTTTCGCACTGCTGTGTGCTCCTTGGGCTCGGGATAAAGATGCTGGTGCATTGCGCTCACACACACACACACACACACACACACACACACACACACACACACACACACACACACACACACACACACATATATATATTTGCGCATTTACACAGGATATTCTCTTTCAATTAAATCTGACTGGCACACTGTACAACATTATATTACATTACAACCAGTCTCTGGAACTGTACTGGACAAATGATGTATGATATTCCGTCAGTTACTGATTTAATGCTGGTGGAAGAAAGCATTATCTAACACATCACTCTAAAAGGTCTGCTTGCGATTGTGAACAGCCATAGAATATGATGACCATCATTTTTCTAATCATCAAATCGTTCTCTGAACCCGGACATAAAGGTAAAGGGACCATGCCCATTAGGATAGGCAAGTTTCATCGTACAATAAGGGTGATAAGAAAAACATTGCATTGATTCACAGTGATGATTTATTGCCCAGAAGTGTGACGTTTACGTAGTAGAAATATCTCAAAGTATGTTTATATGGGGGGGCACGGTGGCTTAGTGGTTAGCATGTTCGCCTCACACCTCCGGGGTTGGGGGTTCGATTCCCACCTCTGCCTTGTGTGTGTGGAGTTTGCATGTTCTCCCCGTGCCTCTGGGGTTTCCTCCGGGTACTCTGGTTTCCTCCCCCGGTCCAAAGACATGCATGGTAGGTTGATTGGCATCTCTGGAAAATTGTCCATAGTGTGTGTGTGTGTGAGTGAATGAGAGTGTGTGTGTGCCCTGCCATGGGTTGGCACTGCGTACAGGGTGTATCCTGCCTCGATGCCCAATGATGCCTGAGATAGGCACAGGCTCCCCGTGACCCGAGAGGTTTGGATAAGCGGTAGAAAATGAATGAATGAATGTTTATATGATTGAGGTTCACAGTATTTGTTGACCACAAAGAAAAGTATACCTGAGACAAGCTCCACATCCACCGCTGTTAGTATATTTGCAGATTTCGTTAATCCGAAGCTGTTTGACTGTAATTTAAATCCTCACCTCCCTCCCCATAGCACTGTTTCTGGGGAAGCACAAAATCATATTAAACTTATCCTCTAACACTAACTGAAAGCCTGTGAATGGTCTCACACGGTTTCCTCATATAGCCGTGCATCTGCAGTTATCATAGATGTTAATTGCTAATGCTCTGTATGAGTCCCTTCTTTGTTCGCTCCGTACAGCTGGTGCACGGTCACACAGTTCTCTCTGGAAAAAAAATTAATTGCGTTGTGATTTTAATATACCAGGTAATCATGCATTGTCCTTCGATTTGGTGTGACGGAGCCTGAAATCTGGTGCACAGCAGCACCGGGAAAGTGTCACAGATTAAAGTTCGTCAAGACGAGCTGATATGCTCACGAAGTGGCATCCATGCAAATTTTATTGTTTTTTTATTGTGTTTGTATATGTGATCTACAGTTTAATCAAAACAAGTTAAAGTTACACATATATTCACATGTAATATATTATTATTATTATTATTATTATTAATATTAGAATATTGCACAAGCAAAAATATTAATATCTATCTATCTATCTATCTATCTATCTATCTATCTATCTATCTATCTATCTATCTGTCTATCTGTCTATCTGTCTGTCTATCTGTCTGCCCGTCTGTCTGTCCGTCATTCTGCCTGTCTGCCTGTCTGTCTGTCTAATCCAAAATGTAACTGTTCAGGAACAAGATTGAGATTCATAGTAAATATTTTATAAATGAATTCAAACACACACACACACACACACACACACACACACACACACACACACACACACACACACACACACACACACATATACATGGATAGATAAAACATGGCATAATAAGGGTCTCTGCTAATGTCAAATCGTATTCATAGCGGCTGTGTGTCAGGTAAATTGAGACTTGTGGTTTAACTGTGACTTGCATTCCGATTATAAAATTGTGCATGACCAAATTTCTATTCTACAGTCCATTTTAAAGAAAACAAAACCGTAATAAAAACACCCGTAATAATCATTTTTCAATGTTTTTTAAGAATTGATTTATAAAATATTTATTTATTTATTTTGATATATACAAACAATATATACAATATTGTTATAAAATACTTTTGTTAATATATTCTGAAACATAGTGATAAGACTGTATTTCAAATAGTCTTAAGAAAGTGCGAAAGCCATTATACAAAACTCTAACACAGAGAGACGTAAACATTACACCATTATTTCATGTATGAGTAGATAAATACATAAAAACCTGATCTGTATTGATTTATATTTTAATATTAACAGTAGATACATTACAATGCCTCTGTACCACCACCTTGTGTTCAGTATCAGTAGTGCAACCATCGGGACTAACAATTATCTTGAGCAAAGATGCCAAGGGTCCTAGTGCTTCACTTTCACATCTGGATGTCCACATACTGAAATAACAACAACCCTCTATTAATACTGATGAATTGACAGTGTCATGCCAGTGACACTCAGCCATAGAAGCTATAGAAGATTCATTAGTTGGTAATCTTTGGCTGACATTTATTCTGACAGCCTGTGTAGCTGTTACATGCTGGACAAAACACTGACGAGTGTCTCGTCGACTGACTGAAGACAACTGGACACACACACACACACACACACACACACACACACACACACACACACACACACACACACACGAAGTCAAAGCTTCAAACTTTTCAGAAAAGATCCTCAAAGTAGTTAGTTTAGTCTATTTTAGCTAGCATTGAGTATTGTGTCTATAAACATTTATGATTTAAAATCCTTTCAGAAACAGAAAGCAAACTCAATATTCCTTATCACATCTTCTCATCAAGAAACCTTATCTCATCTTAAAAATGGAAAAGGTGTTCTATTATGTGCTTGCTAGCTTGCCAGAAGTTTACTTATTAATAAAGCTCATATCTAACATTATGACACAGTTATCATTTTAACATACAAGAAAAATCCTCTCAAAACCTGTCAGTTTGCTTTTAATCACTAAGTGGCTAACACTGTCCATGTTTATAAATTAATAAATAGCTGAAATATGTCTTAGAAACTTTGTCATGTTAACCAGTGAGCTAATGGCACAGGTGACGTTTATAAGCATTGATAGATATCCTGTTACCTCAGGTTAGCAAGCTGGCTAACACACTCTGCATATACTGCATACAGTGCTCAGTATAAATGAGTACACCCCCTTTAAAAAGTAACATTTTCTTTCTCAGGTCTTGGAGGCCATATGGAGGCCATAGAAAGTACTAGATGTAGTCTACTTGTTGTGGGGTGTACTCATTTTTGCATCACCCTAATTTGAGTTAAATGTGTATTTTAAATTAAATTATTAACTTTACTTTCATGTTATAAGTTAAACAGATGTTATATTAAACTTAGTCTTGTCAACATTTTGGACAATTGTTTGTGTTCATTGAGATATTGTTTAAAATGTTACTTTTTAATGGGGGTGTACTCATTTATACTGAGCACTGTATATACGACTTCCATATATGGATTCATTGACACCCCCACATGCCCATTTACATTTAAAGCATTTAGCAGATGCCCTTATCCAGAGAGACTTACATTTTATCTCATTTTTATACAACTGAGCAATTGAGGGTTAAGGGCCTTGCTCAGGGGCCCAACAGTGGCAGATTGGTGGACGTAGGAATCGAACTCACAACCTTCCTATTGGTAGTCCGACACCTTAACCATTAGGCTACCACATCCCACCACCTAACGCTTGGGACACACTTTCGCACTTTCACACTTTTTTTTGTTGTTGTTGTTTATTTGTTTTTGTTTTTTTTGTGAAAATTAATCTGATTAGAAATAAATGCAAAGCAAATACTCTGAACTTTTTACCTCTGATATTTTTGGAACTATTTTTTTGCAGGGTTACTGTGACACAAATGTAATCCTTGTTTATTCTTGCGGCATCCCTTGGCATGGGCAACGGTGAACATTGTGTTCTTGTGTGTCTTTTTTTTATGACAGCCATTTACCTTGCCAAAGAATGTGCTTTTTGGCCTCACCACTGAGCCTGAGTGGGTCTCCAGGTTCCTCACTGATGCTTTGCCTGGCCAACTTCTCTGCCTGAGAAACAGAACTAACCAACCAGGATCATAAATGTTTTGTTTCCGGTTTCTAATTGAAAGCTACTGTAAATTTCAATTCATGAAAATTTAAACAGAAGGTTAAAAATGTAACGTAATGTTCAGAGAATGTGTGTGTGCATGTTTCTTTAAAACTACGTGATGTACACGTGATGCCAGTGTTTGTGCGCTTGACGTTGTATATAAGTGTATTGTGCTTCGTAATGTCATGATTGGGACTAATTATGAATGGATTGTAGTTTGTAGATGTTTATTATGATTGTGAGATGCGTATATGAATGTTATATGTTTATATTTTGTATAGTTTTCATGGTGTCAGAAGAGTGATAGAGTGTGTAAATAAATTCAAACGACATCAGTAAGATGTGTGGGCATTGGGCAGTGGTACTTGCAGCCTAGGTACACTCTGTTCTGGAGATTTATTGCAGGAAGTGAGACAGACATTTTAAAATGTTTCATTTCCTCATATTACTAGCATCCTATTTTAATTATTATCAGTAGCACTGTCATAACAGACCTTCAATGGCTGTGTAAACTTACTCTTAATACTCGTAAATAGTAAAACAAATATAATAAAAACAAAATTAATTATTTAGAAATAATTTAAACAAAAAATTCTACACGTTCAAGCCGCTAACTACTGTCTGGCATTAACCCAAAATGCGCAAGCATGTTATATTTGTTAATAAAAATCAACAGATCTCACAGCGAATGTTTTATTACGTATATTTTAGCCGCCTCCACCCGCTTCGCCCTCCGAAATGAATTCCTTGCTACGCCACTGCTGTTGCGAGTTTAGTTTCTACCTTCACTCTCGATCTCTGCTCATGAGATTACTTTCCTTACAGCTGTTAACTCACTTTGAATTTGTTCTGCACTTTTTTTCTCTTCATGTTTCCTTTATTCATTTTGTTCTTTCCTCTTTTTTTTTATTTTTCTCCTCTTTCTGATTCTTATTTACTCATTCAAATCAGGTTGACTGACAGGAAATAAACACTTCATTTATAATCACAGAAAAGTAAGTGAGAAAACCTCATTTGTGGCCTGGACTTTTCAAGTATTCTCGATCTGAACATGTAAAAAGTTTGCTTCTTGTATGTTCTAACAAAAGGGGCCTCAAGCCGCCGGAAACCCCAGCTGACACGTCTCTTTCCTGAGAAAAGGTAAAATCCCCGCGGGAGGTCTGGCACAAGGCCAAGTCCACGTCACCCAAACAGCATGACGCTTTGTCCGACGGACGTGTCATGTGGCCAATCAGGAGCCAAACATTTCCGGACTAGTCTACCGCGATACAGGTCCCACCCTTCCTGTGCTGTTTTGGTTTGTGCATGCTGTCTCCTTACCACACACACACACATACACACACACACACACATACACACACACACACACACACACACACATCTGTACCAGTTTTCTCACTATAGTACGGGTGATCTGACGCACTGTCATTTTGACCAGCTGCACTTATTCTGACCTGGTCCATGACATAAGGTCATAACTTAAACATCTGAGCTAGAAAATGCCTCTGATTCTGTGTTAGCAAGAAATTAAAAAGAAACAGGCAAAAGTCAAAGAGATTTGCTTGTAATAATTACATTACTGCGTTCGATTAACAAATGATAGCGGTATATTGATGAGCATCTGGGGGGAAAAGGGGTGAGAGATCCAGACACAGAAAAGGAGACAGAGAGAGTGATGGCCCATATACATACAGAATCTATATGTATATGGGCCATCTCTCTCTCTGTCTCCTTTTATGTCTTCTATATTATATCTATATTATAGATGAAAAATGAGATATTCTGACCTAAAGCATGAGCTAAAAAGAAATGAGTCTGAGCTCAAGCTACTCACCTCAGTCTCACATCACTCAATCCATCTCTGTTTCAGTGCTTGTGAATCTCTCCCGCTTTCTCCAGAGAGCAGTAAGGAAAGGAAGGACCCCAGTGTGAGAGAAGAGACAAGTGCACACTGCCGTGTTGTTTCCTCTCCTTAAACTGAGCCGTAATCTCTCTCTCTCTCTCTCTCTCTCTCTCTCTCTCTCTCTCTCTCTCTCTCTCTCTCCCTCCCTCTTTCTCTCTCTATTAAGAAGCAGAAACTTGCTATCTATTTCTCTCACTAATGAAACTAGAGCATGACTCACACACACACACACACACACACACACACACACACACACACACAAAACACACACACCCACAACACACACACACAAAACACACACACACTCACACAACACACACACACACACACACACACACTGTGCCATCACAGGTAAAAATGTCCCCCTTTTCCTGTTCCTCCAAAGTCCAGGCTCCTTGTGGCCTGATGATTCATTCGCTTGCACAGATTACGTAGGCTGAGAAAACACACTTTTACAAACAGCCAGGAGTGGGAAGGACAACAGGCCATCTTTACTTCCACAAACACACACACTCACACTCTCTCTCTCTCACACACACACACACACACACACACACACACACACACACACACACACACACACACACACAAACACGAACAGAGAGTTTGTAAGCATAAAAAGGTGCAGTAATGAAAATGTATTTTCACAGACAATTACCTCCTTTGGAGCTTACTAAGCAAAACTGCCTATATATTACAGCTGTCGATTAGGAATAAGTGCTGCATGGCATTGATCCCACTATACATACACACAAAATTCTTCAAAACCTTAAAGTTACCGCATAATACATTTGTTCCTTATTAGCGGTGGTAAAAGCCTAAAAGCTTTTTTTTTTTTTACAGACACACAGGATGCAATGTGGCATTATCAGTTTGTAATCGGGGCTTACAGAGACCAGCATGTGCATATGTGTGTGTGCGTGTGCGTACGAAGAATGTGTTGGCCTGTACATGAATGTGTAGGAAGGCATTTTGTCAATAAAATCTTATCCTTAAGTCATACTTGACAATATGCCAAGAAGAAAAAGGACGATGATGCAAGGTTGTTGTCGTACATCACACGTTAGAGCATAGTCAACAATAACACCTTCGTCTAGAAGCAAAACAAACTCTGAGGAGCAGCAAATGCTTCCTGACAGACATAAACTTCAATGTCCTTTACACCAAGTCTCATTCTTACTGGATCACAACCTTTGCAACAAACCTGTCCTAGAGATAGTAGCAGCACTCAAATAAAGCAATGACACGCACCATTTCAGTCGTTCGTTTTTTCCCTCCACCCTAAATGGATTGTACAGCTATGAGCAGGACGAAATCTGAAAATGCTCACGTCAGTAGTTTCCCATTCGAATGTTGCATGACGGTTTAGTCAGTCGGTAAAATCAGAATGTGTTTCTACAAGAATGAATAATAGTTTTTAAAAATCGATACATTACTACTTCAATTTATACTTATAACTTAAGCTTATATATCTATCATTCTAATCAGGGAAAAGGTCATTGAAATATTTGCCAGGTTCTAATAATGTTAGTAAAGTTTAGTCAGTTTAATATTCTTTTTTTTAAAATAAGGAAAAATTGAAAGTTTATTTTATGTACATGCTTAGGCAGAAAAATGAAAATACAATTAAATCAATTTAGCATCAATTGCATTTATGAAAAGATTTGTATTTAATATCATAACTCTTACTATTACTTTTACTCAGTTTGTGTGTCTTGTTTGTGAATAACTCATGCACTCATAACCAGTGTTGTAATGTAACCGAGTACAAATACTTCGTTACTGTACTTAAGTAGAAATTTCACGTATCTGTATTTTACTTTGCTATTAAAATTTATGGCAACTTTCACTTTTACTCCGCTACATTTCCTAGATAAAATGTATACTTTTACTCCGTTATATTTCCACTAAGCATCTCCGTTATTCATTACTACAAAATAAAATCAGAAGAAATGTGTGCGACTGCAATAAGGGAGGTTTGGCGAACCACTGCTCCTAGATTGCATTACTATGGTGGCCGAGAAGTGCACAACAAATGAACAAATCCGAAAACACATTAACAAATACGAAAACATTGGCTTTGTCTAATATTAATCTTTGTATAATTTGAAACTTTCTGAACTATTATATTCTTATGTTCTGTAAAGCCACTTTGAGTCATTGTCTGTTGTTAAAAGCGCTGTACAATTGAATTGAATCAAAATACAAAGTTTTAATAACCAGCAAAACAACTGACACAAATAAGAAGCATTATTAAATTCAAATTAGGAGTCATGACATGCGTCCACAAATCACACAAACATAGGTATATGCAATTCGATGACATTTTTTAGTATAGATAGTGTAAGTATTGTGTTTACTCTACCAGGAGTGGACACTGGATGAGAACAGAGTAAGCACAGAGTAAGTCATGATCTCCTGTTTTAATGTTACAACAAATTCACAACTTGTTTGACACAAACGATGACTGCTGTTAGAGAATGGAGATGTCACTCTTGCCTGTCTCCAAAACGTGAGAGCCCTGTCATCACAACAGCCAAAAGCATTCTTCAATTCAACGTGAGCAGAGCTATCAGAGAAAGTTATACAGGTGTGTCTTCACTGGTAGGAGAATCCTTAAAAAGCTGGAGCTTATTCAAGCTTTTTATTTTTTGCCCAAAATAATCACAGGAAACTGTGTTTCAAAAAGTGTCTGTGTCTGTAAGAGATCTCTAGGAACTCTGGCTGTGACCCAACAGGCGACACGTCTGTTGGGTGGATTGGAAGATCTACCATCTACCACTGTCAAGTTTTTGTCACTGTCTAAGTCAGAATCAAAGTAAAGAAAATCGGCATCACAAACTTGAGTAAGATCAATGAAGTCCCGATTTTATTGCAGCAGGAAAACAAGCAAAGTTTTCAATGTCTCCTTCTCAGCATCAAAATCAGCAAAATAATCCGACATCCAAGCGTGGTGCAGTTGAGTGCGCAAAGTCTCGGTTAGGCTTCCTCTACTTATGCTCAGGCGCTATCAGGCGCCTCCTTTTTCTTCATTTACATGGCTTGGCCAATTTCCCATTATTTCTAACTTTTACATTTTTACTCCTCCTCCCTGTTTCCCATTATTTTCAATTTTCCATTTTTCTTTTATGGAGGTCCTGTCTTTTAATTTCCCCTTATTTCCCAACTGAAGATTTTTAAATATAAAAAAATTGGTTCTTTTTAAAGCCTTTTACTTCCTGAAACTTGCAAACTTTCTGAACTATTATATTTCTTATGTTCTGTAAAGCCGATTTGAGTCATTGTCTGTTGTTAAAAGCGCTGTACAATTGCATTGAATCAAAATACAAAGTTTTAATAACCAGCAAAACAACTGACACAAATAAGAAGCATTATTAAATTCAAACTAGGAGTCATGACATGCGTCCACAAATCACACAAACATAGGTATATGCAATTCGATGACATTTTTTAGTATAGATATTGTAAGTATTGTGTTTACTCTACCAGGCGTGGACACTGGATGAGAAAAAAAATTTGAAGCTGGCCGATGACACTCCAGTAGACAAGACGTCTTTTACAAGGTAATGTATTTTAAGATGAGACGTGTCACGTGACATCATCACAGGGCTGTCAAGTGTCACTGTATGCATTTTGGTCTTCTGTCACGCTCTCCCACCACACATTGTATTTGTCACGCAAAAAAACGTACTATTTATCATAGCCCAAAATGTCTCTATGGAACCGGGCAGGAATCAAGCGCGTCTCCCCTGGAGTTCTTAGTCGAGCCAATCAAAAAAAAGAGGCTACACAATAGCCAATCAGAAAATAGCACTACTGTATATGGGTGCGATTTAACGCGCATCACTTTAAGCACAGAGTAAGTCATGATCTCCTGTTTTAATGTTACAACAAATTCACAACTTGTCTGACACAAACGATGACTGCTGTTAGAGAATGGAGATCATCTCTCTCTCTCTCTCTCTCTCTCTCTCTCTCTCTCTCCTTTCTTCTACATTCTCTTTCCTTCTGGGATTCTTTCCTTCTGAACCACTTGACCACATTCAAAATAATCACAACATGCCAGATTTTGTAGAAATAGAAGAAGCCTTTGTTTTTGTCACATTATACACTACAGTTTATTCTTCTTCACATAGCCCATTTTGGGTAGTTGTGGGTCAGAACACAATGTCAGCTATGTTGCGACAAGTTCCTGAAGCAGAGAGGGTTAAGGGCCTTACTCAGGGACCCAATGGGTGGCTTGATCCCCAACCTTTAAATCAACAAGCAAGAGCTTTAACCGTTTGAGCCACCATTGTCTCATGAATGCACCAAATATAACAAATGTAAGAAAAGCAAAGTTCCCTAAGCTTTTAATTGAACAGGTTTTAAATATTAACAAGTTGGTTTGGATGATTTTATTTTAAACAAAATGAATATTTCTAACCCCAAAACCATGCCTCGCAGACACATATGTACACAGCCTCAAACACCAGACTTTGTCGCTAAACAGCACTTAATTCTGTCAGCGCTCTAGTACTTCATCAAGCTCCAACTCACGCTGTCAGAAACACTCACGACGTAGGCTGTTTAAGGGAATGACCAATTTTATTACTTCACTGTCTAACTGTGTGTGTGTGTGTGTGTGTGTGTGTCTGTGTGTGTCTGTGTGTGTGTCTCTCTGTGTGTGTGTGTGTCTCTGTGTGTGTGTGTGTGTGTGTGTGTGTGTGTGTGTGTGTGTGTGTGTGTGTGTGTGTGTGTGTGTGTCTCTGTGTGTGTGTCTCTGTGTGTGTGTCTCTGTGTGTGTGTGTGTGTGTGTGTGTGTGTGTGTGTGTGTGTGTGAAAGAGAACTTCTCTATATTACTATCATAGAGAAAATTTAGTCATTTGTAAACTGAGACTTTATGAGCTGTAACAGTCATCGGTTTAAAAAATCTTTTTAAAAACCCCTAAATCTTCCTCATGACAAAGTGTGTCTATGCGACAAGGCTTAAAGGAAACGGAAGCCGTTTCCAGTTAACAGAGGGGAGGAGGAGAATGGTCAGTGACTGGGAAAACATGACCACAATTAGACCGAGCGTGGCCTCTGTGAGAAACAGGACCACGGTGACGGTTGATTATCTCGTTAGTGTGTAATGACTGGGCTGAGTTTCTGATTGAGTGAGCAGCTAGATGACTTACAAAATTACATGCTGCACACTCATCATTAGAGCCTCAGTAGATCGGTTAATGCGGGTGATTTCTGCATTTATGACTGACTGATCGAGGCGGTGATGGTGTGATGGATGGAGCTGTGTGACATGTTGCCGTTGCTCCGAAAGAAGCAGTTGGCTATAACGGCTGAGATTTTCCCTTTTTTCTTTGATCAATAGCTTGTTGTCCACAGGCATTTTTACTCTAAAAGTAACACTTACTCCAATAAAATCACTATTAAGTTTCCATTCATATTGGTTGTATTTACTGCATCAAATAAACCTACAGCTAGATGATGTTCCTTCACCAGCTTTCATTCATTTCCTTAGCAAAATGTGTTAATAATGCAAAAGCAAATTCCACAAAATAACTTCACAAAATAAACATAAAGCAAATATCCTAAGGTTATATCAGAACAAAACGTATTGAAAAGCATAATCTAATCATGCTAACACTTAACTAACACTTAACTTTATATTCATTTATTTATATTCCTTTTTGTGGCTCAATTAAACCAAATATCAGCCACATTTTATTCGGTTCATTAACAAAAACAAGTTCGTATCCACTAATATGAATTACTGCCCTAATTAATCTGCTTGTGCTGGAACATTTAAAACAAATACCTGGTTTATATTAAATGTGATTAAGGTGATTTCCTGTTGCTCTGAAAGAACAGGCTGGCTGTAATGGCAGATCTGTCTTTTTTTTTTTTTTTCTTGCATTGGTCAAGAAACTGTCCACAGCACAACATCCTACTGTCAGAACTCAGAGCAGCCCTCTGAGGCGACACGTCTGTTGGGTGGATCTGAAGATCTATCAATTACCACTAAGTTTTTCTCACTGTCTAAGTCAGAATCAAAGTAAAGAAAATCGGCATCACAAGCTTGAGTAAGATCGATGTAGTCTCGATTTTATTGCAGCAGGAAAACAAGCAAAGTTATCAATGTCTCCTTCTCAGCATCAAAATCAGCAAAATAATCCGACATCCAGCTCTCTAGACTCTTCCCGCCACCCAGGCCTGATCCCTACTCAGGTGGGATGATGACTCCAATGACACCTGATGGCCGTCTACGCCACTACAGGCATTCCCAACTGTCTGCTCTGGCTGTGGAGTTAGCTTACTACTTGGATCATCTTTACACTACTGATACCATCAATTTCACCCTCCCTCCTGTTACCATCTCACATCGGGCCTTCCAGTGTGATGTTACTACTCAAACTGATCCAATTCTCTCTCCTCCTGCCATTGTACGCAGTACCCAGACCCCCCTTCGCTCACGGAATTACCGCTATGACTGCGGGGCATATGATGGCCTACAAGTCAACCCTGTGTCTCCCTATGCTCCATCATTCCCAGGCCCTTTTCCACCTCCCAGTCCAGACCCATCATCCTCTAATTCTTCTTCCCCTCCTGTTCCTTCCCCTCTCTCCCTCAATCCCACTTCTCCAACTACCACCAGATCCCCTTCTCCTGGTTGTTCTTACATATAACCTTGATTAATCCATTCTACCTACTAATGACATACTAAGCATGGCCAATTCTCATTATTATTCATTAGTTACATATTTTAAGCTGTAAAGAGAAAACATTTTGCTGAGCATCACCACCAGTCATTAGGTTGCAAAAAATTGGTACGTAGCAATTATGAAACCTTACAGCTTTTTGTTGTGTGCCGCTACAGTAATATAATTTTTACTCATGCGCCCTTTGAAGGACTCAAAATAACACCAGCGAGCATCCCCATAGATTTCCCTCTACCACATTCTGTACAAATGCTAACAAATGACCGAGACCAAAAGGTTGTCACTAGGTCCATAAAACGTTACACCACACCACGGATAAATGCTCAATTCTGGTTGGTCGGAATTGATTAATGTTCTCTAACATCTTCTCTAATAGTAATAATAGTCATCTATATTAATCTACACTGGCATCTATATTGATCCAATTATTCTAATCATTTGTGTAGAAAAAGTTTACAAAGGGACTTGCAAAAATGCTGGTGAAGGACAAAAGTTTTTTTTGTTGGATTCCAAATTTGTTTTGAGAACATCGCAGAACCCAAAACCACAGAGGGATAGTGGCTGGAGTTCCTCTTTTCCATGCTCATGGGTCGGGGACATCACTGGGAGAAGCTTCTTGTGTTATTCAGAAACCCTGGTTTTAAAGAGTAGCGGATCTTTCTTGCCAATTTAGTAGGGTGTTGTTGGGCCCACCTGCCTGGAGGAGTATTCGTGGTAGGTCACCTTGACTGGTAAACAAGCTCACTCATTCACAAGCTACCTTGAGGCCAACAGGGCAGCCTCAAATACTCGAGAGCTCCCTCCAGAGGTCAACGAAGCTACCTCCAACATTTAAGAACTCCCTTCTGGGGATCACCGGTCAACCTCCAGTGCTTATGTGCTAAGAGAGATGATAATCCTGACAAGATCTGAACTCCACCTTAGATGTTGTTTTTTTTAAAGCAAATACACATTATTAAAAAATATGTTTCTAATTCATTTTCTTCAGCTGATCACAAAACAGGTATGACTTGGCCATCTAACCTACATTATTATAATTCATCAAGGGGAAAAATTCAGCATTAATCCATAAAACCGGTGTGTTAACAGTGCTGGGAGAATTTGTTCCCGAAACTCATTTATTCTTCATTACCTATTATACGTATTACTTTAATTAAATGACGTGTGTTGATGAGTTAGTATTTCACAGCTGGATAACATCTTGAGTTTCTTATTATACTTTTTCTGAACACACCTTCAAAAATAATGTGTGCAAGTCTTAAACCTTTCAGAGATAATGATCTATTCAGAGACTAGAAGACGACATGAAAAAAAAAGCACCTTCGCTTTTTCATACTGTCTTGTTAATTAAAATATCTGAATAGTAACGGGTAAACAAAGCGATGAGGATTGAAAACCCAGAACGAAAAGAAAAAGACAAAACCAGATCAAAAAGATCTAAATACAGAAAATAAAGCTTAAAAATTTCACAGGCAAATTTAACTGAATGTTAATCTTAATATCAAAGACTATTATGTATACAGATTCATTAATGTATGTATACATAGAGGATATACAGAATACTAAATGACATTAATAAATGAATACGGGGTAATAATTCTGTCTCGAACGGCAAAACATTTATGGTAATATTGTTTATGTTCAGGAAATTATTTATCTATTTATAATCATATTATACAACTAGATACTCAGCAATAAACGGTGACATTTCGACAATATCAAATGGTTAGTAACATCTAAAAGAAAATGCTCGAATTTGGTGTACACCTGTGACAACAGAGGAGTCATGAGGTGTACCTGGACTTTGTACTTACAGGAAAAAAAAAACAACACAACATGTTTGCATGTAGTAGTGTTTTTGAGTCAGATGTTTAGAACACTGACACCTGCAATGGGATTGAAACAGTGGAACTGAGGCAATGGTCAAGGACAAAGTGGGAGATAAACTCGGGGGGGAGTTTACTACAGATGGGGAGATTTTGTGTAAATCATTACATGTCATTATTATGAACTGCTCGGTTTTGGTTGTTTTCTTCGGTGGTAGATGATATAATCAAAAACATATAAATTGTTTAAACATGTGTGACATTTAGGACAATGTACATCAATCAGTCATAACATTAAACCGATTGTGTAGGTCTCCATTGTACTTCCAAAACAGTTCTGATCCTTTGAGGCTCGGCTTGAGACTTGAGAAGTTGTGCTGGGGTATCTGGTACCAAGACGTTAGTAGAACTCCTGTAAGTTGTGAGGTTAGGCCTCCAGAGATCTGACACGTTTTTCCATCACATCCCACAGATGCTAGAGTTGGAGGCCAAGTCAACACTTGAACTCTGTCATGTCCCTCAAATCATTCCTGAGCAATTTTTGAGGTGTTAAAGGAAGTGTTATGCTGCTAAGCGAGGCATTACAACACATTAGGGAATACTGTTGCCATGAAGGAGTGTATTTGTTATATCTGCAGCAATGTTTAGGTACTGTACATGGTACATGTCAAAGTAACATCCACATGAACCAGGATGCAAGATTTCCCAGCAGAATGCTGCCCAGGGCATCACCATCAACATCCACCTACTTGCCTTGTTCCCATAGTGCATCCTGCTGCCATCTCTTCCCCATGTAAGCAATGCAAATGCACCTGTCCCTCCACGTGATGTAAAAGAAAACAGAAAATCAGACATGGCCACTTTCTTGCATTGCTCCATGGTCCAGTTCTGATGCTCACATGTCCATGGTAGGTATTTTTGCAGTGAATGAGGGTCAGCATTAGCGCTCTGACTGGTCTTTGTACCATAGCCAGCATTACATTTTTAATTTGTAATACAGTAGCTCTTCTGTGGGATGGAACCATAAGTCCTAGAAATCTGGCCTACTCATGAGTGATCTAAATCTATATCTGGAGTACTGTAAAGCTGCTTTATGACAATTGCACTACAAGCAAAACCGAATTAAACCGAACTTATGAGCGATTTTAAACTCAGGGTGCTTTCACACCTATAGTTCGGTTCATTTGGTCCGGACCAAAAGCAAAAAATGATACATTGTAGCTTTTTAGCAGTTTTGGTTCCTTTTCACACCTCACTGTTCTTTCTGTTCTGCACCAGTTGAAACGAACCAAAATGCAGTCATGTGATAACATCCACATCACTCATTGGCCACAGGTCTTTGAGCGTATTTCCTAAACTGCTTCTCGATTGGTCAGAATAAACGTGCGGGAAATTTCAACGAAACTCCGGAAGTAAACAAAAAGAGGAAAATACAGCATACAGTACACCATGGAGAGACGACTGCACGCTGCGATTATGTTCATGGTTGTAATCTACTACATCGCTCGTATACAGCATTCTATGTAAAGTCTTAATTTTCAGAATGAAGCGCGGATGCGGCTTGAAAATATCATTTTAATGCACTGCAAATGGTGAAGACGCATCGCAAGACACTTCAGGAGGCGGCGAGCATTACTTTTGCGAAACTGTGACATGCTCATCTTCCGAAAATATTGCCAACGACCCACTACGGCAGCTGGTTTAGTCCAAAATGCGCAATACTTTTTTGCAGTTAGGTCTGTTCGATCTCGGATCGTGTTCTCACCACAGACGAATCGTACCAGATTTCGTTTGAAAGCGTACTGAGACCATCTCTTCAAGGAGGTCTCGGTCCGCTTGTTTGGTCCGCTTTTGCCACGCACCAGGGTTCGATTGCTGCATTCTCACCTGCCCAAACGAACCGCACCAAATGAGCAATCGAACTCGGATACGATTCAACCGAACTAAACAAGGCAGGTGTGAAAGCACCATCATACACTAGCAGAGAAACCAAACCATTGTGCATCATAAACAGAGAGACATATGAAGAGTAGTTTGTCTTTTACACATCAAGTGCTGCTTTCTTTAATGTTCCAGTCCAGTAAGTAATTAAACTGGAACCTGTTTTTGTATATTGCTTTCCTCCTCTCTCTCTCTCTCTCTCTCTCTCTCTCTCTCTCTCTCTCTCTCTCTCTCTCTCTCTCTCTCTATCTATCTCTCTATCTCTCTGTCCCTTACTCTGTCAATGTCTCATTCTCTTTACTGGTGTACCTAAGATTAGCAGTCTTTGTGCAGAAGGGGAAAACATAATGAAGAACATTTAATATAAAATGACTCATGCACCGTTTCCCAGAAGACATGGCCAAGGACTGCTTGTGAACTCGTGTAAAATGACCTGAATTGGCTCAAGCCAATTCATTTGCTCTAGACTGAAGACATTTGGGTTAGGAGATCAAAAGATGAATATGAGAAGAGAGATTAGAATTTCAGCTTTAACTTCCTGGTATTTCTGTTTCAATGAGCAAACTAGACCATGTTTCTTGTTCTCCAGATAGAACTCAGTTAGATTGATTGTTTAAACAATAAATAGTTCTGAACATCTACTCAGGGTTTCAGCCCTTAGTTAAGCCCTTGTAAAGATTGCATTTGTGTTATAAAGGAAGATGAACATGGCAATCAGAGAGCTGACTACGAATGAAAAACAGGCTATTTTCAGCTGAGAAAGAGGGAAAATCAACCAGAGGCCATATACAATTCAACAATTTGGAATGGAATGAAAAAGAAAGAAATCGCTGGTGTACTGAGCAACAGACACTGAACAGATCGGCCAATAAAAACGGCTGATGACAGAAATGTTGTGAGATCTGTGGAAAAAAAAGCACAAAAACAACAGTCAGTGTCAGCAACCACCATTCCAAAGGACCACCATTCTTGAACCAAAAACTGTGGCTATACCAAAAGTAAACCATTTATCAGCTAAAAAAAATCAGATTGGAAACCAGAAATAAATACAGAGAGAAGCAATACAAGTTCTGGATCTAATATGAACCTCTACCAAAGTGATGGAAAGGCCAAAAAGTACAGAACGTAACAGATCCAAAACATACAAGCTCTTTGGTCAAGCATGTCTGCTTCTGGAACAGGCACAATCATCTTTATTGATGATGTAACTCAGCAGCAGGATGAAGTCAGAAGTTACAGGAACATTCTGTCCACCAACTTCCAAAGAAATGCATCCAAATGAATCGAAACTTTACTGTAACTTTATCACACAGCAAAACAATGATCCAAACCGCACTGCAGACACAACAGATGACTTCACTATAAAGAGGGAACAGTGGGAGGTTTTAGACTGACCAATCATCAATCATAGGACCATAACCCAAATAAACAACATTTCACATCCCAAAGAAGAGACTGAAGGGAGAAACCCCATGAAACAAGTTTGGAAAATCACCACAAAAGACTGATGCAGATTGATGCAGTTATTAAATGTAAAGGATATGCAACCATATCAAGTGTCAATTACTTCAATTTACTTCTGCTCACGTAAACAGTTGGTGGTGTAATACAAAAGGTTCAATGTCTTGTGGTGTTTAATACAGATAAGGCGTAAATAACAGGAAATAAAAGCTGAAATCCTAACCTCTTGTTCCATATCGATATTTTGATCTCAAACCCAAATGGCTTTGGTGTACAACAATGAATTGGCTTTGTTGTTCCTGTAATTCCAGAAGAGACTGTAGATGCTTCCTCCAATCCGCTGCTGCCGTGTCACGACTGAGCCCAAATACGCTGCCGGTCAGAACTGAGATACTAATACGAGATAACCTACATCCATTAAACACATTACGTGACCTTTTATGTAGGGTTTGTTGAACTTTAACCTTTTATATACAGCGTTTACATATATTTATTATATTTATATATATAAGGGAAGAAGGAAACCACCATGACGGTGGGAAAAAAAGAAAAATTCACTGAGGGAAAAACACAGAAACACATCATGGCGATGAAGTCAGCAACTGAGTACATCCTTACAGTGGAACCTAGGGGTCAGTTACAGTAAATAGAAGTCGATATAAATGTTAATGGTGTGCATATGTATAGTCTCATGTCTGCCTCATATCCTCCTTAAACAATCTATCGCTTCCTGCTGTCTCACAGCGAGTATACTGTATATATAAACCAGTCTTCATTCACTAAAGACAATAACAATAATTATTATTGCAAGAAAAATAAAATTGCCTTATATGGGCATCATTTTTTTCCCCCAAATGGTGCTTGGACGCCATCTTTCTAGTTAATTCCCCTACTGAAAAAAGGAAGCATGATCCACCTTTTTTGCTATCAGCTCATTCTTCTGAGATTTGCATATTCGCAGAAATAAAGTTTACCTTGATGAAGGAAAAGTAGCAGCAATTTCCAGTGTATGTCTCAAACAAGCAGCACTCATTAACGTCACAGAGAGAAACAGACGCGACACTGCCCTCATCAGCTTCATTACTGAATTAAATTCTACTTATATGGAATATCTGGAATACTCATTCTTGCTTTTGCAACTGTTTCTACAATACAACGTGGATAGTTACTTTAAAACAGATTGCCTTGAACGCTATAACGTTTCAGTTCTGTTCTTATACTTACTATCTGGAACGATAGCTGACTGGGTGTTCAATCTTATTTCCGTACAAACTAACATCCTTGTGATTTTAAATGTGAAAATTTAGTGTGATGAGTTTGAACATTCTGTAGTATCAGTGTATTATCACAACTTCGATATCAATGACAGTGAATACTGAATACTGAAATAACAACCACATACAGTATCATGATGCTGAATACTGAAATACTATATGTACTGATACATTCAGCTTTCTGAATGTTAACAGTAACACTTAACACCAAAAAAGAGAACTGAATCTTAATACGGAAGGAAAAGAGACATGACGTAGAGTGAAGGCCACTGGACGTCTGTCCTGTGTGTGTTAGCAGTTTGCTGTGAGAGAGCATATAAAAAAAAAAGGAAATAGTAAATATGAAGCCTGAATCATCATGCTGTTTGTATATAACCTTGTGAATGCAAAGGTGTTTGTTCAGCCATCTGTGTGTACATACTTCTTATATGTTAGGTGTGTGTGTGTGTGTGTGTGTGTGTGTGTGTGTGTGTGTGTGTGTGTGTGTGTGTGTGTGTGTGTGTGTGTGTGTGTGTGTGTTTGCCTACAACTGCATTATTGACTTGTTCTTGCAGTGTTTGCCAGGCAGCTGCCTACATGTCTGGAGCAAGGATTAATAAATGTGTGTGTGTGTGTGTGTGTGTGTGTGTGTGTGTGTGTGTGTGTGTGTGTGTGTGTGTGTGTGTGTGTGTGTGTGTGTGTGTGTGTGTGTGTGTGTGTGTGAGTGAGAGAGAGAGAGAGAGAGAGAGAGAGAGAGAGAGAGAGAGAGAGAGAGAATGCAAACAGCCACTAGGTGGAGGCAGGTGTTGGTAGTCCAGTCAAATCTGGCAGTCTGGAGAGATAGGGAGAGAGAGAGAGAGAGAGAGAGAGAGAGAGAGAGAGAGAGAGAGAGAGAGAGAGAGAGAGAGAGAGAGAGAGAGAGAGAGAGAGAGAGATGGAGAGAGAGAAAGAGCTGGAAAGAATAGTGCATGGTCATGATGACCAGACTGCCGGATCACTGACTGGTTGCGTCAGCGTGGTTTCAGGCTGATGTAACAGCGGCGTGATGCAGATGAGCTTATCTTAGTGGAAAAAACATTGAGTTGGAATGTTGAGATTAGGGACAGGGCTGTATACCAGTGTGAAGGGATGTTAGGACGTAGGAAAATAAGCTAAGATAAGATAAGATAAGACTAATTGCTCCACCAGATGAAAAAAAAACATTTCAGGATAATAAGAAAAAAATACAAGGCTTTTTATTTTAAGCATTTAAACTTTTGGAAGATCCTCCTGCAATACCAAATATTTCTAATCCTACTATTACTTTTGTTAACTAACTTAACAAAAATTAACTTAACTTAATCATTTTTGATGCAGTATTTCTTATTGAACTATTATTTAAGTTTTAAATTGGTGTAACTTAGTCACATATATGTGCTTATTCGCAGAATACAATCACCGTCCTTCTGCTTGCAATAGAAACAACTTTAAAAACAAACAGTTTTACGGGGTTTATTCAGCACAGGAGAGATTATATAGCACTTTTAATTTTAGGTCAAAATCTCTATGCTTTACTTATGATAATAAGCACATTAAATAACCAATGTTGTTTATGCTAGCACATAAACTCTCTCTATATATATATATATACACATTTCCTCTTCTCAATTAAGAAAGTAATTCCTAACAGATAGCAAGCTGAACTTGATCTAAATCACAGCTCTAATTCAAAGCTTTAAACGTGACGAGCGTGACTGTGGACTTAACAGGAAGCTTGTGTAGCTTGAATACCATGCTGTGTCTTTCTTTCCCTGCTGCTGTGATTTACACTATATGCCGTGCTATGGCCTTTCATGTCCTTACTGTACTGTAAAGCAGAAAATATCCCTGTTCATGTGGGAGACACAGCAGCGATGCGGCTAAATATGGTGGGCATGCAAGGTCCATTTTTATAAAATGTAGGACAATTAGGAACAGAGACTTGAATTGAGAGAGAGAGAGAGAGAGAGAGAGAGAGAGAGACAGAGACAGAGACAGATTGTGAGAGAGAGAGAGAGAGAGAGAGAGAGAGAGAGAGAGAGAGAGAGAGAGAGAGAGAGAGAGAGAGAGAGAGAGAGAGAGAGAGAGAGAGAGGGAAGAGAAACCACAGCAAAAACATATTACACTGTAACCCACGGTTTGGCAAAAGTTTACTCTCTGACAAACACAACACACTGTCTATGTCACTGAACTTCTTTAGACCGAGGGATTGGTGACAGCAAGATCCTAGTATACCACCAATTTCACAATACACTACATATTACCAGGAAAGCGACACAACAGAATGACAAACTTCTTTTCAAATTAAAGGTAATACTAAAAAAAAAGTAAGCTTTAATAGGAAATTCTGGCAATTTGACCCAAGTATGACTCATGTTAAAATTCGCCCCTTTTTATAACCTTTGTGTGAAAATGGAGAACTAGCCCACAGGTGTATACTGATGAATAAATAAAGAAGTAAATAAATAAATAACATTTAATAATCATAATCATAAAAATATCAAATAAATACTAAAGAAGTTCCTTGTTTATAATCGCAGAACTTTACACTGCAGGATGTTTAAATCTATTGTGAAACTATGAATAAATTTCTATTGAGTTTTGACAAAGAACAATCTTTTTGCCACAGAAACTTTTAGTACAAATTCAGTTTCTTGGGGTAACTGTGTTAGTGTTGCAGTGCTTCGTGCAATACCCTCAGAAATGTGCATCCTAATGAAATACGTCACCTTATCATTATTATGCATCTATTAAAACAAGAAGCAACATGCATTATTGGAAATATTAAATTTAGAAGATTATACTCCCGTAATGGCACATTCCAAAGCAATTTATTCCTTTTTATAGCACAGCAATTTGCCAATGATTACGATTTCTCATATATTAAAGAATTACATGTTGTACTTCTTATCTGTTTATAGTTACAGATATTCTTACGCAAACCGATTTCCTGTTTTTGCTTACATTATTTCTATAGACGTTATCTACCACATCAGCTTCTTCTCGTTGTATCTTTAGGTTAGTAAGACATAAACACAGCCTGTGATGTTATGAGAGACTACAAAGTGCAAGCTGTCCCTTTCTTATGTCAGGATACATCATTACCTCTGACTGTTATATAACGCTGACACTGGAGACTCCTTCCAGAAACCTCAAATAGGTTTTTTCCGAAAGTTCATGTTTTAGTGGTTAATACAGATATTATGGCTTATTAGAACAAGCCTGCTAATATAAACCTATTACTTACAGTTGACTTAACCCCTTCTGACCAATCAGAAGAGAGAAATCAGTGGTATAAATCAAATTGTCTCCCAGACCTAGTAGCGACTAGTGCAATTCCAACACACAAAAAAAACAAATGTCTAGCATACAGATTCACACTTCACTACAAACCTGTTTAAAGCTGCCCTATAATTAAAGTTCAGCACCTTACTGTATGGCACACCCTTGTCAGATTGGTATTTATTTGCCCCTATGTTGAAAACTGGCACCCGGACTTTGCCTGTAGTTGTAGTCTAATCATAATTTACAGTTTGTAAAATCAAATGTGATTTATAATTCAAGGAGCTGAATGTAAAGTGAAGGTGTGTGATTTTGTATTTAATTATATAAATGTGATTTTATAGGCTGGTCTTCTGGTCTTAATTTTCCTCACGAGGTACTGTATGGGGTATCATTTGTTTGAATTGCCCTGGTCTTGACTCTGTAAAGCAGTACTGCATCACCGGATGTTTACTACTGCCATGACTCAGCTGTTTCAAGGCTGCTCCCAAATTAAAAGATAGATGTGTCTGAGCTCGAGACATGATAAGCCCTGCGAACAGTAATGAGGCTGCAAATCAGGCTCGGTGAAGAGAATGACAACATGCTGCTCGCTGTGCAAATGGGTCCCATTGATCTGTTTGTGTTGTCTCTCTACACGGCTTTCAGATCCATCAGACTCCTTACAGAGACGGAGAGTGATGGTGTAGTTTTATATACGGGACGAGACTCGCTTTTCCTGTGAGTGAGGCGGCCCGGTGGAATTGACCTGGTTTTCACTTGCCCCAAAAGGCTTTGTTCTCCAAGAAAACATGCGACCCTGCTGCTCGCCTTCTTTCTGTACTGTGGAGGACTCATCAACAGTCCAACACATTGGAATTTGTTAACACTGTGTCCTCATTTCCAAACTAAAGCTCTGCCAAACTCTGAAAACGTCCCATTACTGTTAATTCAGAACAACACAAGATGTTCTGATGGAAGAGCCAATGATTATTTCATATTACGAGAAATGTTTAGTTAATGCTGGCCAAACCGCAAGACACCAGAGCGTCTTTGGCACTTGGTTCTCCATAATAACAGATAGAGGAACGTTTACACACTTCCACAAGATTCACACTGCAGTTTGTTTGCCATTGGTGATTGTAAAATATGAGCTTTTTAGGGGGAAGTTTAAAGCATTAATGTAAGATTTAGTTGTTGCCAATTCCCACTCATGGTGAAAGAGTGGCCATGTTTAAGGATCCTCACAAACATGCCATTAGGCGGATTGGCTGTGCTACATGGTTCCTAGGTGTGAACGAGTGTGGTATAGTTTTACCTGACTCCCAAAGTTGAAAGGATGGATCCTGACCAGGATAAAGCCACTACTGAAGAGGAATATATAAATGAAAAATAACAAGGTTTCTTTTAAAAACTCATGCTGAACTTGCTTGGAGGAGAGCACTAACTGGCTTATGTCCCTGTGATTGGCATGGAAAAAAAAGGATCCTTTCCACCCCGATATACCCACAAAACAAATGCCAGGTCAAATATGACACAGATGAGGCTCGGACAGCTTCTGAGTATTCCACAAAGCACCCAAGTTCAGAAACAGGTCTCCATTGAATCGTGTGCTGTCCTGTTTCTGCAGTGCTGGGTCTTGATGTCCATCCCTGCTGAGGGGTAGCAACAGGTTGTGCAATAGGAACATCTTGTCCTCTCGGGTTGCTTGCAATCAAAGCATTTTTGACGGCCTCTGCCAAGTCAAGCATGTGTCATTATTGTGTGAAACCGTATCCCTATTTAAAGGCGGCTACTTTCAAGGCTGTGTTTTGTCTTTCTTACCTGCCCTTCCCTTTCTCTCGCTTGCTCTCACACACACATGCAATCACAGGCCAGGTCTTGATAGATGTGGTTTTGAATAGGTAGAGTGAAGCGCCCGTAGAGAGTTACTCTTTGTGAGGGGCATTTTGAGAGAGATGTGATTTCACATCAAGTGGAGCACAGGGTCCAGGACTGTGCCAGCTTTGCTTGCTTGGCCACATTCCTCTCCCATTGAGTGCTTGGGAACCAGCACAAAGTAGAATGCAAATATTGCCTTGCCTACACTGCTAGCCTTTTACTGGACTAGGGGAAGAATATAGGGGTTGCTGCTTTAAACCAGCTATGGAAACTATAGCTCTGATGTTGATGTTGATGTTGATGTTTGCTCTGTGTGTGTGTGTGTGTGTGTGTGTGTGTGTGTGTGTGTGTGTGTGTGTGTGTGTGTGTGTGTGTGTGTGTGTGTGTGCGTGTGTGTGCGAGTGATAATATTGCATGAAATGCCATTTTGTTACACTTTTTATTCAGATATAGCACTACAACTATAACCACATATAATCAGTTCTATTTTGCATTCAAAAAACCTCCTGTGCTCCTTTCCTGCACCAGTTTCTGACAGGAAAACAAGATTTTGATCGAGACACTGTGACAAAAGTAACTATTTAAAACAAATATAATCACTAATAAAACAACAAAAAGTTCTCTTTAAAAAAAAAAAAAACATCAGAAGATTCATGAGTAAGAGAAAAGACCTCCAAGCTTCTGAGGTCTGTGTTTAAATGCTTGCAAAGTCAGTTTAAAGACCTCTTCCTTTTAAAGAAGGCCTTTTTTTTTTGGCCATATTAATTGATAATGGTTATAGCCAGCATCTGACTTGCAACATAAAACAGATTAGTAAAACAGCTCAGGTTATAAAATGTTCAGTAATAAGTAGCTAATTAGTCTTTAGCCTGTTATGTTAATATCTTGTTTTATATGCTGTTGGAGCATTTGTGTGAACAGAGCACATGTTCTTGTGGTAAGTTTATATGAGGTTTGATGTGTACATGGGTTTGGAAAGGTTAGTTTGAAGTCCATCAGTGTTGCTAGTAAGAGAGTAAATTCAAAGTGCCTTGTGCTAGTTTTACTGTTAGTGTTAGCATGTAGCATTGCTTTTAGCATGTTAATGTTATTGGAACACTTTGTATAAAATTAAAACACCCTTTTTCTTTTCAGTACTGAAGAATTAAAGCTAGCTAACATTCATTACAAAAAATGCAAATCGTTTACTGTTAATCATCATAGAAACATCATTATGTATCATAGCATGATATTTCTGTCCAGTCATTTCACTTCTATGGTGCTGTTTGGACATTCAGAGGAGAACAATCTGGGTTTCTGGGTTGCTTATATGAGCAGAGGATCTGTTTATCAGTGACGAGAGAGTTTAAAAGCTGATGAATTTTGGGTTGTTGCGCAGTTTAACTGTGGCACATGCTGCTGAGGATATGCTTCTCTGTGTTCTCTCTCTCCTTCTTCCATCTCACTGTCTCCCGTCTCTTTTCACTGCCTGACCACCCTTATCTTTCCTCGTCTGTGTTTCAGTTTTGTTCTGTCTCAATGTTTTTTAATGTACATGACCTCTTGGTAAGCTTCACGCACTCTCATTATAGCCCTTCCTCCCTTCCTCCCTCCCTCCCTCCGTCTCTGCACCACAGTAATGGCAGCAACCTCTGCTTCTGCGTGGCTTTTTTCTCCTGCGTCATTGCTCACCACCATTGAATGTAAACACACGCATTCACATGAGAACAGCAGATGCATGACCACACATATGCAAGTAGTTTTACAGCTGAGACCTGTTTGGATCACAGCCGTACCAACAGACGTGTCTTTTTATTATGAACATGCTTTCTATATTAATGTCTAGTCTGTTACTGATATGAATGCTTGCGCTGCTGGTATGATTAAATACATTTCACCAAACTTGTCATGTGATCTAGACTGCCAGGACTGAAAAAGAAAACAACTGAACAAGCTGTGGTGTGTCATAACAACAGTACAGCATCAGAACACACTCCAATGGCTCGGTTTTCACACCCAAACAAACATGCATGTGTTTTGAATATGACCAGTGCATAGACAAATGGAGATAGCAACTCTCAGATATAAAGGTCTCCCCACTTAGGCATGCTCAGCATATGTAAGAGCCACAAAAATTAATCCCTTTTTTCTTCTTGAGGACATGTGATCTTGGATTTGCTGTATATTTGCATCAAGAGCTTTGCCACTGTTGACTCATCAAAACTCTGAGCAGCTTACAGCAAGTCAGATGACGTCCGAAGCTTTGTGATGGGCGAATGCTCCTTCTCGTTTGCAAATTGTGGTAGCAGATTATCTGTTATTACTATGCTAAACTAGATCTGAAGATCACCACAGCCTTGCTCTTAAGTGCTGTTTGTTTTCCTAAGCACACATACGCACACAAAACAAAGAGTAAAAACCTCACACAGCAGACACCAATTACGCAAGTGACCCATTGCTCATGTCAGATGAGGTACTAATCTCTTTATTTTTCAGCATGTGGACATGTCTGGCTCAGAATGAACTTCTTGGAGACTAATAATACTTAATAAAAGAACACAACCTGGTCTGGACACAGGACAACACACCTTATTGAAGTTTCTAAATTTTTTCATTAGAAGTGATGCTCAGGACAAGCAGATTGTCTGGGTTATTACTTTATTATTCGAGAAATACAAGCAAAAGAAAAAGACGCTAGCCAGAATCGAATAATCTTAACACATTTCCTAAAAAAAGGCATAATGATAATGATTTAAACCTTCAGTTTCCTAATAAGCTTGTCTGTACTGTAACATGTCATCATCCTATCCTATTCTTTAACTATCGCCAACTGATGACAATATTCGCCTTGGTTTTAAAGAAGAGAAACCAAGGGGTTGTAGCCAGACATCAGAAACAGGTGTCCTGTACAAGTTACATGATTATATCAGATAAATACAGGAAGCTAGTTATGAGTTGGTTGTAACTGCAGTCATTAGCGTTTGGTCAGGTTTTTCTTTGTTGCTTCTAATGTCAGTACTTTAAATAAAGGTAACGAATTATTAGCTACAACTAAGTTCAATTATACGTTTTGATGCTCTGCTCCAAAGTCAGACAGCAGGATATTAAGATTTGTATAGGATACAAAACAGGTGAAAAGGAAACACATTACGAAATACAGCACGTTATTTTTGTAGATGGTTTAGATTTTCTCACAGACATTTTAATCATCTGCAAATCCTTCCCAGCCTCATCCTTATTCCTATAAATGCTTTAGGTAACTACTGTAACTAGCTCACAATACATTATACATTATTATTATTATATATTACGTTAGCTCCCACTTTGCATCCTCGTCTGTGTGCTAAGTTTATTATTATCATTTGTCCATCCTTGAGAAGCGATCTGAGCACGAACTATGAAGAAAACCATCCCATCTCATTCTAAAGTAGAATAGGAAATACATGAGTGTATAAACGCTCGGGCTTGAGTGAAACCGATATTTGATTTATCTGATAGTGTAAAGTGGAAAAACTATTTCCTGTGTGTGATTTAACCGGTCTTCTAGGAAAAAATGATGAATGTTTACAACATGGTGATTGTTCATGTTCTCAGAAAGATCTCAGGAAGTGCAGTCTGCCGTCTTCCACATACCAGACCTCACAGATACCTAAGATTAGCTAGTGTCACTGCAATCAACAAGAAAGAAAAAACCCCACAATCCACCAAAGAAACCATGGCCAATTTAACTCTCTTGGACTCCTGGTCAGTCCTGGTCCTAGATAATGGATAAAAAAATTTTTCAATATCTGTAAGTACGTTTCTCAAATAGACCCCAGATGATCACGACATCGAAAGCATAAAAACACTTTCATTTGATTATACAAATTGAATTAGTAACACAAAGTTCAGGCTTGATGAAATCAAATTCCGATCTTCTTTGTGTCTCTATGCTGCGGGTTATAGAGAGCATTTAAAAATGCATTACTGTTGTTTTTTACATGCCATGATTTACACAGATAACAATAATCTCAGAGAACTTTAATATTAAACCATTTCATTATGCAGTCAGTACACTGGTTTGTCTGTTTTATTTCATGTCACATTACTCTGTTTTTTGTTTTTGTTTTGGATTGTTTGCCTAGACCAGCATAGACTAAACAAAAACTGTGGTCATGTAAATCAAATTGGCAGCGAGACCACTGACATTTCTTGTGTAAATATACACACAATCTCATTCCTGTCCAGTTTTATTCATATTCATGAAGAACAATGTAGGATCAATAATGTTCAGTTAAAGTGCTGTTCTTAAATTGAGTTACTAATGCTGATATCTAGGAAATGTGTGTAAAACAAGGTTTCATTAAATCTCTTTCAATCACAAGGGATTCATTTAACCAATTACTGCAACTGCATGATCAGATTTATCGCATTGCTTGAGGGTCGGCTTTGGCATCCAAATGATATGCGAACACTTTTTATATGGAAGATACAGTAATGTCAGTACAATAACAGACTGACAGGGAAGCACTAATTTCAGTAGGATCAGATATCCGATCTCTGTGCGTCACTGACACCTTATATTGATCTGATATTGTTATTCTCACAATAATTAAGCAGACTCTTGTTGTACAAAACAGCAGATGTGCTTATACTGTATTACTGTAAAATATGTGTCCTATGCCCCTTAAACCAAAGGTGTACTCCACAATTTACCCATTTTGAGGAGCAAATTGTTTAATACACTAATATGCTATTTAGTTTTTATAGCCCAAAAAGAGAGTAAATCAGAGTTGAGAAGAACTAGTTTGCTATATGCAGATTTAAACGCACCACCATACTATCTACATGCTTTCTCTCTCACCTCTCTCTCTTCCTCACTCCTCCTCACTCCCTCTCTCTCCCCATCCCTCCCTCTCTCTCCCGCTCGCTCTGGCCGGCGCGCGCCGCACCCGACCTACGTATTGCGCGCGTGCTCGCCTCCCCGGTCAGCAGCGCGCGCTCTTAACCCAGTCGTAAGGTGTAGAAAGGTGGTGCGTCACGCCTTTATTATTATAAACTCATAAAATTATAGAAAAAGTCGGTACAAGTCTCTATTTCACATCGCCTACGCCTCGTGTCCACCATCAGCCACATGCACATAATTCACATCATTTTAATAGAAAAAAAATATTTATAAATGGCAAATTTCTAAGGCGTCATTAGTCCAGTTATGTTTCCAAACGGAGACACAAAGCTTTAAGAAGTTTTATGAAGCACTTCTAAACATGCATAATCATTTACAGTTAACCTGCACTCATAGAAACTTAACAATAATATCAGTATTATAGCATATTATAGCATAATAATAAAAGTATTCCTCACTGACAAATATTCAGGTTTCCAACGACACCATCATAACCATCATCATCGTCATCGTCATCATCGTCAGAACAAAATACCACGTCAAATGAACTGCATTTTGCGCTGTATAGATTTTCAAGGCAAAACTGCCCACGTCATAATAAAAACAGCAGTTAAATAGAGGCAGAAATACGTACATTTCTTACGCAGGGATCAGCAGTCAGGCTTTCGTCCGTCTCGTGCGCAGTTTGTAATCCTACTGAGCGCAGCGCGTGTCGCTTTACACCTTGCGCTGATAAAACAAAACAACTTACACAAGTGCGTCTCTTTCACAACTTCGTACCTATTAGACCTAAAATAAACCTTACAGATTTAAAAACACTGTCATCAAACTACTATGTACGAACGTTTGGAGATTTTTTTTTTAGCTCTATAGGCTGCCCTAGGATTCAGGAATCGGTTCTTATAGAAAAGACTCTTTTAAGTGAATCGAGCGAATCGACTCTCAAAGAAAGAATGGATCTAAAGTTTGGTAACAGCCAACCCTTGTGCTATATGCTAAGTTTTCGGTATTTGTTTCTTTGTTACTTCTGTTTTTTCCTGTTGACAAATAAATATCTGAGATCAAACACTGTGTAGTGTTTAGAGATGATGGATATGTTAATAATAATAAATAATAATTTGTAAACAAACTGTAGTCTATTACTATTATATATATTTATATTATCTATTTTTGTTATTACATTTTCTAACGCATTTACGACACGCAATATCAGAGGCTCGGAATCATTCAAATCGAATGAATCTCAACGCTCGATTCATTTAAAGCGGCAGTTCGAACGAATCGATTCAGTGACTCGTAATGCCCATCGCTATACCACAACGTACTTCACTTGACGTTCTTTTACTAACTACGCACTTAAAGGGGCTCGTGATGTCCTAAAAAAGCAAGTCTGCGGTTCGAAATCGAGTTATCATCTCGAACCGTCATCCATACTGTTGTTAAATTGCCTCTCACGGCTTCAGTCCAGCCGGTACGAGCACGCGCTGTCCGTTAAAACGCACGGCTTTGAATTTTAATCTGCGCCACAGCGCTCGGAATGCGGACGTTGGCAGCGCGCGCTGTGCAAGAGGAGTCGCGTGTCAATCGAGCATCTCGTAGCAACCCCGGGGTTCGTGGAGTTGTCTTGTTAATACAACCTGAAGCGTTGTGAAGGATATCTGTTATCGCCAACCACGGACTAGACGCCCTTCCATGCGCACACACACACACACACGCGCGCGCGCACGCACACCTGCGCGAGCAGAGTTGAGCGATCGCGTGCGCTTCTCGTTAAACACTATAAATAACATGACTTACTTCCAGCTCGCATCATGACTTGCTTTGTATAAACAGCTTCGTCTTAAAAAAAAAAAAAAGAGACAGAAAATAAACACAAAGTCTTTAGGTGTAGCAGGTGCAGTCCGGAATCACGTCCGCTGTGTACCGCAGCAGATACAACATGCCCAAACTAACCAGCTTCAACTCCACTGAGGGCACCGGGACGTGTGAACGAGCTTGTGCGCGCGGTTACGGGGTAGCCACGAGCGCGCTTGAGCTTCTCCGGTGTGCTGTGTCGTTATGTCCTGATCGTCATGTGACGCCGAGCGCCGCAGCCTTCAGCACAACTTTAAAGGGACCACACACGTGACTTAAAGAGCTCTGGCTCGCTTTGAATAACTTCCGCCTGGAACATGAACATGTAATCTATCAGTAAAATTGGTTATGTTAACATTCCAACTGCTGCATCTTGCTGAATTCAGTCTCATCTTTGTTGCTTCAGCCAAATTAACCTTAGATCATGGGTTAAATGTTACCTTTTAATGAACCATTAATTAAATTCATTACAATTAACCCAGTTTGGGGGCCCCAGTTTTTATTTATTTGTTTGTTTCTTTGTTTGTTTCTTTGTTTGTTTATATTGTGGCCACAGACTCTTAGATGACATACTGTTATAAATAAATTTGCATACTTCTAATAATATGTATACTTCTCTGTCCAGCATTAACCTGTTTATTTATTTGCTTGTTTATTTGTTTGTTTGTGTGTTTGTTTGTTTTATTGTGGCCACAGACTCTTAGATGAGATACTGTTATAAATAAATTTGCATACTTCTAATGTATACTTCTCCGTATAGCATTAACCCGTTTTTTCTTTATATTTTATTTTTCTTTCTTTATTTTTTTATTATTTTTTTATATTGTGGCCACAGACTCTTAGATGAGATACTGTTATAAATAAATTAGCATATTCTAATAATATGTATACTTCTCTGTCCAGCATTAACCTGTTTTGTTGTTGTTGTTGTTGTTGTTGTTGTTGTTGTTTTTTCACTTTGAACACAAATAAAATCCTGTGTTTTAAAAAATTATTTTTTTAAATGTATTTAAACATGTTCCATTCTTGTTGAGCTGCTTTCAGGTTAATCGTTTACAGAAATGCATGTGATCGAATGCAGCAACCAGCAACAGGATCTGATATGAAGTTATGCTGGAACCGAGATATTTTGACTGGTTCTGCTAGGATGATTTTTAAGTATTTGGTCTGACCTGCTGAAATACATCATTGGGTCTTTATCAGACCATGGTTCAACATTTGAGACTCCCCCTGTACTGGATATGGTGGATCTCGGTAAAGTCTACAGTATTTGTTTACCATGTTTTCAGGGTTTTGGTTGATCCAGAGAACATTTCCAGGAACACCGGTTAAGAATATGTCCAGTCTATTCTAGGATGAATTACACTCCACCTACCTGTGTGGCTTTGTGGGGCAGGAGGAAGCCAGGGAACCTAGAAGCAACCCGTGTAGAGAACCTAAACTCCACACAAGACCCTGTTACTATACGTGTTGGTGTTTAATGATGAATGCTGTGTAAATGTGGCTAATTAATATAACAATTTGTTAGAAATTAAAGACACATGCTATTTTAATGCTACATTTTATGCTCAATTTCCACGTAACTGAGCAGAGGATTAATATGAATCACTACCACCTACAATTCCGCATCATTTACAGTATAGTAAAAAGTTCTTGCCAAGTCCATGACATGCACTTAGCAGAAATTGCATTATCTCCCACTACTTACATCAGCTGGTTTCCGGTAAGAGACACCATCATTGAATGATTCACTAGAGCCAAAGTGCCATTATCTGCAAGGTCATTTCTTAACAGGGAATGATAATCAGACTTCAGGACTCATTAAACTCCTGTGGCTGTGGATTTCTTTTTCACCTCTATAGTGTGCATTTAGGATAATTATATATAACATTTGGCAGTTTAATATGTTGATGATGGAGCAGGATATTGCTTCAGATTGGGAAACTGATGGGTTTATAACAAAAAAATATATCACCTATCTAGCCTATACACCTATAACATAATAATAATAATAATAATAATAATAATAATAATAATAATAATAATAATAATAATAATAATAATAATAATAATATGTAGTAGTAGTAGTAGTAGTAGTAGTAGTAGTAGTAGTAGTAGTCTTTTCATCCAGAGTTGCCAGATATTGACTGGTTCCAGCTCCATCAAGCTAAAATAGCCTCAGTCTAGCAGTCCAACATTGTTTAATCCTGTTGTAATCAAAAATAGTTCTGATGTAGAAACTGCACTGACTGGATGCTCCGGTTACTGATTCTGGAGCGCAGCCAGTAGTGCACTCACCAGTGTCAGATCCAAGCACACTCATGCTACAAGCTCAGGAGTGTTTTTGCTGGACTGGTAATAAAAACATAGCAGACAAATTGCAGGCTTTATTGCTGCTACCAAGCCAACAGTGAACCAGATTGTGATTCTCAGTGGAAAGATCAGTGTTATATCGAAAAAGAGAGGAAGAAGGAAGTGCATATATATCTATATCTATATATCTATATATATATATATATATATATATATATATATATATATATATATATATATATATATATATATATATATATATATATGCAGACCCACACACACCACACACTCACACTTATATATAGCCCTTTTTTTATTTAAAATATTATTTGTAAATCTTTAAAAATATATTACAGTTACATTATTCATTATATATATATATATATATATATAATGAAAATATTTTATTATATAATGCAATGCCTTAATACAAAGTAATACCAAAATCAACAAAAGACTGACAGTTACAAAGCATTAACTTATTCCACAAACTCATAATCATCTCATAACCTTGTTTATCATATTCATCAGAGTGACCTGTTTATTATTCTCCTAGGATTAGGATGATTGTGAACAGGTCCCTGTGAATAAGTTGTTACCACAGAAAGAGTGCTTTAATATAAGTCTGCAATATGATTAAACCTGCCACTATTCTAGGAGCTGATCTTACAGTAACTGAATCAATACATTTGGACCAATTAGATTAAAGAATTCAGTGGTTCTGACTGAGATTTATGCTACCATTAAATCTTCTGAGAAGTTTGTGCATACAAGTACTGATGCCGTGATTACAATGTGCTGTAAGTTGGAAAAAAAAGGATATTTATATTCATTCAACAGTGATATGAGTGATTATCTTCGATTATCTTCATGCCCTCTTGAGATCTTTGCAGCCTATACATCCTACTGAAAATATCGTAATGAATGCACATGATTAAAATATGTCCTTTTGATCATAGATATATATATATATATATATATATAGATTATATATATATGTATATATATAGCTAATGCAGTCTCGTCCGATGATCGGTAAGTTTCAGTGGTGTAGTCTACGTGATACGCAGGTATACGCCGTATACCCACTAGGAAATGCCAAGGATTTCCGTATACCCACTTAAAATGCGTGAGGATACGCAACAATATCGTTTTGTGACAGAACTTTCATTTATAAATTCACCCCGTCTGTGTTGCGAACACAGACTGTGTTGCGATTGCGAATCACTAACATTTTTGGACCATTGGGGCTTCCGTGGCCTGTGACCTGATCTGACGTCACCTACCAAGGAGGAAAATTAGTTGCTTGGCGGTGTTTTGTGGCGCAAATTTGAAATTAACTAATTAATGTAAGAGAAGATCTGAAACGAAAGCAGTCCCAAACTACACTCTGAGTGTTTTCGGAAGCCTGCGCCTGAAGCTACAGCAGCTTCGGGTGACATTTCACCCACAGCCCGAGTACAAATGTATTTGGAAAGCTTTGTAAACTACCAGTTCATTCAGTTCATAATATTCTGCAATGAAAGAGTGTTGGTGATAGAACTGAACAAATGTTTATTGTTCACTCTTAAATATACATTGAAAATTGACAGCTGGTAAAACCTGTGCTCCAGGTCCCATATTCATATAACATTTAAGGCTAAATGTAGCTCTTAAAGGTAAAGTTCACCCAAAAATGAAAATTGTGTTATTTCCTCACCCTCAATTTGTTCCAAAACTGTACGAGTTTCTTTCTTCTGTTTAACACAAAAGATGATATTTTCAAAATTGTTGGTAATCAGACAGTTGGCAGCACCCACTGACTTTCATAGTCTATATTTTTCCTACTGTGAAAGTCAATGGGTGCTGCCAACTGTCTGATTACATTTAGCCTTAAATATGAATATGGGACCTGGTGCACAGGTTTTATCAGCTGACTGTCTTTTGTTGCTTATAATAAATTGGAATGTTGATAACATAAGCAGTCTTTAATAATGCTCTAAATTACATGTAGAGGCATATTTTATGCATTAGTGAGTGTGGTGGTGCCTGTGGGGTGTCGCTCTAGGATGGGTGCGTATGAGGCTGGGGGGGTCACAGTATACTCACAGTATACTCACAGTATACTCACAGTATACTCACAGTATACTCACAGTATACTCACAGTATACTCACAGTATACTCACAGTATACTCACAACAAAAAAACTAGACTACACCAATGGTAAGTTTCCATTCACAAACTATACCTACCGTTTCCAAGTTGTCTGAATTGTTGGTGCGTTTTCGGATTTGTTAATGTGTTTTCGGATTTGTTAATTTGTTTTCAGATTTGTTAATTTGTTTTCAGATTTGTTAATGTGTTTTCGGATTTGTTAATGTGTTTTTTTTATTTGTTAATTTGTTTTCGGATTTGCTAATGTGTTTTCGGATTTGTTGATGTGTTTTTTGATTTGTTTAATGTGTTTTCGGATTTGTTAATTTGTTTTCGGATTTGTTGATGTGTTTTTTGTTTTATTCATTTGTTTCGCACTTCTCGGCCACCGTAATTTGAGTAATTTCAGGTAGGTTTTGAACGTTTATTTAGGTTTTATAATTTGAACAAACTTGAAATTCTCGCACGCGGTCCCTTTAAGATGCTGCCACGCCCACAGGAGGCTCCTGCACGCGACGCGCTGCTTGTTGTTTGTGCTCCAACAAGATGGCGGTGGTTCCCGAGAGCCGAGTGCTTTCCTACACTGTTTATAAATGGAGTTCCTACTCCTCGACATATTTACCCGAGTGAGTAACGTCACGGAACACTTGTGCAACTTTTTCAGTTTAGTCGCACACAGAAGCTGCAGCTCAGCTGGATAAAACGGCTCAAGTGTTCTGCCTAATACATAACCAGGTTATTTGCAAGTCAGTTGGGCGGTTAGCTTAGCCTAGCCAAGCTTAGCTTAGCCTAGCCAAGCTTAGCTTAGCTTAGCTTAGCACAGTCACTGAACGCCTCATGAAAATATTCACGCCGAAGCTCGCGCTGCGTTTGTGGCTAACAATTATGCACGATTACCGTTTCTGCTAGGAAGCTATTCACTAGCTAGCTGTTAGTTAGCGCTCTCTATTTTCTTGCTATCTCTTATGCAGCTCTCTGTATTTAGGCATCTTGCTAACATGCTATCTATCCAACGTCTGTGCAGGAAAAATAAAATATTAAATACACTTTAACGCAGATAAGTTTAATATGTGTTTGGTGGAGACACCCGTTATGTGTGACTTGTGTGTAATGAAATCGGACAGTCGGCTAAGCTATAGTTAGCATGTTCGATAAGTTAATTAGCATGCTCGCTTAAGTGAAAGTTTAAGCTAACGTTTCACTTACTGAGAGCTGAAGGCAAGATCCAGCTGTCTCAGATTTAACTTTTGGTTTCTTTATAAACCGTGTTAACTAACTGTGACGAGACCCTACTGGAATGTCACCCGCGTTTTTCATGCTATTTTTGCCTCATGTAAATATTTGCAGGCTGTTAACACTCTACACACCTGCAGCTTACACATGAGCTCGTTTTAGCATTGATGTATTAGTTATAAGTAATAGTTAGAAATGTCACTGAACAGTGTCTGTGGGGTTACAAGCTTTATAATGTCTAAGTGTCACTACAAACTCGGAATTATTGGCACTCAGTGTACAATACAATGATGTGCACCATATGTAGTGCACTATGTATATGTAGTGTACAAGGTAATTGTTATACATTGTCTGGGAAACAGATCAGTTATTGATTTTATAACAAGAAAACAATGTCAGAGTAACTCCACCTATAATCTTTAGATTATTTATAAGTAGTTGCTATAAATGCATTATTAGTTTAACTGAAATGAGTTTTTATTGATGTTTAAGATGCAAGCAATGATTGGAAAAGTGTGCGTCATGTAATTTGCTGCTTTTTTTTTTTTTTTTTTTGCAGGAACATTTTGATCGATAAACCCAATGACCAGTCTTCCAGATGGTCATCAGAAAGCAATTATCCACCACAGGTGTGTATTTGTACCACATTCAGAGCAATGCTATGGGCCATTTATACAGAATGCTACATAAATAGCCTGATGACGTGTGGATTAGTCTCATTCTTTGAACCTGTGAATATTTTGTTGCTGTTAAAACCAGGATCACTATAGTCTTAACAACTGCTCATTCTCTGAGAGGTTTGAAATCTGGTTTGATTTCCAGTTTATCTTAACATGCATCTTGTATATCTATATTGTACTAATTGAATTTTGAAAAGACACTTTTTAGTCTATAGTTATCTCTCTGGCCATTTAGTTCCATAAATATTTAAACATATAAAGTTTTTTCTATTTTTAACCCACTTCCCTTTGAGAGATTACAATTAGACAATATTCTTCTCAGTGATCTATTGTTTCGTCTTGACATCAGATGAGCAGATATAAAAGGTCTAGAGTTGATTTTGCATTCGGAATCCTTTAACTCTCAATATGAAGTCCAAAGATTTGTTACTGCTGCTAAAGTAAGTCCTTACACTGTAGATATAGTATGCTGAAAAATAGAGAGAGAAAAATGTTAGGTGTGGCCAAATCAAGTATTTTGTACGTTTTTTTTTATTTTTTTTTATTTTTTATTTTTTTGTGAAGAAAAGAACACACTAGTGAGCTTGAGACACCTACAGCCCAGAAGATGACTGAAAACAACTCTGACTGAAATCCCTACACTGTTCACACACACCTTTAAATTAAACACACAGGGTTCAGAGAGTATTATGTGAGACTTATTCATGTATAAACTCACCTACGCTGTGGTAGAAAGCTAAAGCAATACTTATGACACTGTCCAAATGTTTATGGAACTTGTTCTGTACAACCTTTTTGCAAGTGTTTTGGAAAATGTTATCCACTGTACCTGAGTAAGACAATTTTCTCCTATTCTTATCAGTGGTTGGGTTTTTGCCAAAACAGTGGATAGCAGCATTAGTCCTGTGTAGTGATGATCTTTTGGAGGTGTATTGGATCAAATTGAAAGTTGCACTATGCTGCTTTAGAGTGATCTTATTTTTGGTTCTCTGTAGAGCCATCAGCTTTTGATTTCTCAGTTTTGTTCCCACAATTGATGAGGTAATCATTTTGGTCCTAGAGATACAGTCTGTAGTCAAGTCTCTTTTACACAAAAAGTGACAACATAATGATGAACCATACTGTACTCTCTCACTACTACTCATTGAGCTGGAAAAGGGAAAGAAAACTGCTAGAGTCCAGTACTGGGCCGAGATCCAGTGGTTAGAAACCTCAGCTCTAGGACATTAAAACACTGTGGGTGAAATGTCAGTGAGAAATCTTACACAACTTTAAACAAATTCTGTCCAAGGTCTTGGCTGCATATTTAGCTGGGACTCTATGCTACCTGCATGCAGCTGTTTGTGGAATGTGTCAGGAGCACTCAAAAGAGCCATCAGTTAAAATGTTCTTTAGGTAACCAAAAATGGTTCAGTCTAGATAACCTCATTTTTTTTGGTGGTGCTTTTAAGGAGAATGTAGGCAGTCGCGTGATGACTTTTTTTTTTCCCCATTTTACAAATGAGAGATGTTGCACAAAATGGTTTGAGTATTCTAGGTCTTGCTCAATAATAAACTAATATATACACATTTTGTCCTCACAAATTCTATTCTCACAGTTCCAATGAAAACAAGAGGGAAAATAAATATTAGTGTGGACCATAATTTTTTCTGACTGTGTTTAACCACAGGCTTTAGGCAGGGATTTTGGTCTATGGTCTGATGCATTATTTTCTTTGTTCAAAGATTAAATGCACTGCTCCATACTCTGGCTAATCTTAAAATGGAAAAAGGAAGCAGTCAGTTGTGTTGGCACATACTAGGCAGTGCAGACAGACTTGTGGTTTGGACTAGAGGAAATTGAAAGGGTTTTGTTTAGGTGTATTCACATGCATGTTCAACTTTTAACCCTGATTTTGCAACACCATTCGTAATTTTGTGGCCTTTCCTTAACCTTGCACTGCAAGTTTGCTTGTGATGTATTTTATTTGGGATGTCACTAAATATTCATGTATATTGTACCATGATGTATGCTTATACAGTCAGAAATGTGTCTCTGGTGCCCGCTGCTGCTAATGCTCAATACTGAAGGCAGCATAGACTGAAGATTCATTCATTTGCATTCCTGGACTTAGTCATTTGTCGATAACTAGGAAACAGTTAAAATTCTATTAAAACTTACCATATTGTAGAAGTTAAACATCTTTTCACTGTGAGATTGCAAGTTTTTTATTCAGACAGCTTTCCATGGCTAGGTTCTGAGAGAGAGTGGGTTGTTCTTGCTTTTTGTCGCTGCACCACTTGCTCTGTTGATTTGGGGATACAGGTCGATAAGCAAGGACATAGGAATCGAGTGCAAATACTTTTGCAAAATAAGAGATCTGCTCACCGAAGCATTGTGGTAAAGCAGAGCCACTTTATCACTGATTTACCACCCAGCTCTCCCACCTTTCCCTGGACACAGTGCAGAGTGACTACACACTGAAATAACATCAGTATGCTTTCATGTGTACATTATATGCTTAAGGGTGCTTTTGGACTATTATGATTCCAATATTTAAACACCAGACATTAATTTTTTTATATATATTTATTAATACAAAATGTTTAATGTTGAGTGCATTTACTGAATTAATAACGCAGAACATTCAATGATTTTTGGGTTACAGGGACTGCAAAGACAAGAAATCAATAGTTAGAGACCCTAAATGACCCTGAACACTGGATGCCATTGTTTCTCTGACACAGGCATTTATCTGTTTGTGTAAACTGCTTTGACGCATATTGTTTTAAACCATGGTGTCAATTGTTAAACTGTGTTTCTTCCTGGACCATTTTTGTGTGCGCACTGTGTGACAAACTGCAAGGCTAAGACAGGTTACAATAAAATAAATAAATAAATAAAATTAAAATAAATATGAAGGTATAAAAACTACTGATGTCTCTCTCTTCTGTATGAATTTCAACCGGAATAAACATACAGCATTTTAAAGTCTGTTTACCTCCAAAAAGCTGCATTTAGAGATTTCATTTGACTTCATTAAAAGACAGCACTATATAGATGCAGACCTGCCAACCTTTACGCATTTTGTGTAGCAGATACGCATTTAGACATCTGCTATGATTTGTCACTTCAAAATACGCATTGTAAAAAACCATTGATGCCTTTGAGTTCAACTGTCTGTGCATTTGTGCACCAGGCAATGTGCCTATGGTTGTAACCGCATTGGGCAGCAACCTGGGAAAATAATAATTCGACCAATCATAGCGCCAGTTTAAAACTCTTCAACGCTACAAGCGGAGAGCCGTCAAAAAGAATGTGGTTTTCATCTGTCTCTGTCCTTCTTCAGTTCTTCTTACAGTGACTGTTTTTTACAAGTGAGGACTTGACGTTTCAAAGGTTAAGCCAGAATTGTGAATTTCATCCATTTTAATAAGCCTGCCGAACCACAGGCGTCGTTAGACTCCTTTACTGGGGCATGTGCCCAAGTTTTACTTTATTTGCCAGTATTTATATAGGAAACATAAGTCATGCCTTTAAACGCATTGCCGTCGTACTTTAACGGAAAAGACAAACTGGCGCGAGCACGCAGAAATCAATATCCGTGAGCGTCTGTATCCCTTTTGTAGCACGTAGTCATGCTATAACATGACAAAACTAATGTAATTTTTTTTGTCTTTAAAACATAACGAATAAGGCTTGTACATTAGGATACAAACATAAAATCATATCAGAATGTCATTGAGTCTCTGCTTCCACAAAGTCATTTTATGATTTTCAGTGTTTTAGCAACATCTCTGCCTACAGTTGGAATTGTAGATCAGAGGCCACTGCAATGTGGAAAGTCGGTGTCCAGCACGGCATGATGATTTCTGCCCACTCTAACACTCCAAGTCTATGTTTTCTGCCTAATGTTTTAAATCAGCCTTGTTTGTAAAGGGAAATTAAGTTCTTCTGGACTCTGAACAATACCATGTGTTAACACCATGTGTAAAGTTATATCATGTCTGGTTTTCTCAGATTTATTTGTTAAAATGGACCATTTTCTCTTTTTTCACAGTATCTCATCTTAAAATTGGAGAGACCAGCGATTGTACTAAGCATTACATATGGCAAGTATGAGAAAACACATGTCTGCAATCTGAAGAAGTTCAAGGTGTTTGGAGGCATGAGTGAGGAAAACATGACCGAACTCTTGTCCAGGTTAGTCCACAGACAAGAAGCCTTTTTTATGTGTGTGTGTGTGTGTATGTATGTACAGTGTGTGTGTGCATGTATGAATGTGTGCATTTATGAATGTGTGTGTATGTATGTCTGTATGTCTATAAAATTTTCATTCTACGAATAAAAGACAGTTAATTGCATAGCTTAAGGGCTCCACAGTGCCAACTTTGTGGTGCTTGAACACCTGACCTTCTTATCTTTAACCTAGCACCTTGTCCATTTCAAATATATCCGAAATATTGAAATAATAAATTACAGATAAATTTTAAATAATAAAACGCTGTCGGCATCATAATCTCCTCTGTCCTGAAAGCTTTTCTGATTAATACCAAGCACTGCTACTGGTGACTCCTTCCATTAATGTTGCAAGAAGTCCCTGTAAGGAGAGTTTACCATATCAGCAATTGTTGATTATGTATAACGTCCACCCTAAAAGTATGAAGTGTTATTATGGAAACCATAATGAGCTGATTAATATAAACCTGTGACATGAATTACACCTGGAAATACTGTCAGAGCTGCTTTTGTAGAAAATGAATCAACTTTTTTCCAACTCGATTGAGGAGATTCAACAGCTCTGCGGTATAAACATAATCATCAATCATTCATATCAGGGCATGGCTTAATGGTTTGCTTTAATTCTTTTGTCATAGTGGCCTTAAGAATGACTTCAACAAGGAGACGTTCACACTGAAGCACAAGATCGATGAGCAGATGTTCCCTTGCAGATACATCAAAATAGGTGAGTGATTCACTAAAAGTGTGACATCAGAGTAAACTCGGCAGGGTGACTCATTCGGGATCATTCGATGCATAAATGATGGTTGTGGGGAAAATCAAGCCGAGTACCATGTCTTTAAGTATTAGTAGAAAGTGGAACGGTTGTCTATCTATCTATCTATCTATCTATCTATCTCTCTCTCTCTCTCTCTCTCTATATATATATATATATATATATATATATATGAGCCACTTTTAGTGTTTTATTGTAAATTGCATCGGAAACATCTGTGCTAATGGATTTCCATCTAAATTGCTGCAGATCAATGTTGCCCAAAATGGGTGAAATGCCAGTTGTAAACATTTTATTTCTGTTTTGCTCAAGACAGGCAGTGAGGTGAACGGCTCACAACTAGTAATCTGGCAGAGTGAAAATATGGGTGTCTTGATTTTCTTGCTATTCCAGACAATATATTTTATAAGGATCTCACCCCCTATTGCAGGTTTTTCGCCTACATGACATACCCAACAAAAAGTGGTACAGCTCCCACATACTTTGACACACAGGGGTGAGCCTGTTCTCATTGGAAAGAAGAGATTAGTTTCAGATACTTTTTGATTCTAGGCCTTACTGGCACAAAGTTACAGAGGCTAGAATGGAAGGTTTTCATTTCCGCCTGAGTTGTTTACCTGATAAACTGATTAATCTTATTTCTCTGGAACATGTTAGGGACCAAATAACAACTGAGGGTCATAGCCACATGTCTTGGTTTTCACCAAAAAAATTTCAAGTCAAAAGACCCAAAAATGGCTTCAATAAAAATATTTTTCTACGATCATGTCCGTCCGGTCATGTGTTTCTTGTGTACTTGTTTACTGTATAACTTTGAATTAAAAGACTGCATGCTCAGTTTAAAAGGCCTAAAACACACAGAGCCTCTCTGTCTACAAGTCTGCTGTGAAAAAAGGCCTGTAACCTGACACCTTGAGCTGTGAGACTGAAAAAGTCGAGGATTGCGCAATAAATCCTTTGCGCAACTTTTTTGCACAGACCGAGGCTTCGGAGACGCAGCATGTTGCATACCGTTGGAATCGTCTCCTTATTGACTAAAGAGCTGTAGAGGTACCGGACCATTTCATTGCTATTGGAAGGAGTAATTGTCAGTCAAAGAGGGTTCCCAAAAATGATGTCATGCAATACAAGCACCGATTGGCACAAGTGAGGGCTTGTTTGATTCGTTAGGCCCTGGGCTGTAAATTTAGAATTTTTGAAACCCCCAATGAGAAGTTAGAGCCGAAAAACAAGATGGTAGCGCACTACTGTTTCCAGTTTTCGGAACACAAACGCAATATTTGCGAGGCGACCAAAGCGTTTTGGATTAAAAGGCTTACAGATTCCAGTTCCTTGGACCTTTGGGGATTTTTGTGGAATATTTGTTTTGGAAAATATTACCCCAGTGAAGAAAGGGAAGCGTCTAAAGGTAAGGGGAAAACTGGTCTAGCGCCACCTAGGTCAGTTTACTCCAAAAAAATTTTTCAAATAGTATGACGGCTATGAATCATATTATGCTTTTTGTGTGGGCTTAAAAAATCTTGAGAGTATAAACTTTACTAGAAAAATAAGTTTTTTCGTGTTTTTAGAGGATTTAATGCTTTAAAGCTGCAATGAAGTCTGTTTCTGGGTCATCCCCTAGGGGTCATTTTGTCTTAAGAGGTGATGTCTCATTAACATTTCATTTCATTGCAATTCATCAGTTAATTCACATGTTACGTTTAGTCTGAATGTGATTTCAGGAATTTGTTTTAATTTAATTATGGTACGATATGAAATATTTGGACTGATGTTTATATGTACAGTTAATGGTAACATCTTAACAGTTTCTTATTGCACCTGAGCATACAAAGAATAAAACGATGCCGCATGCATTCTGAGTCGTGACAATGAGTAAACCAGTGGTATTTGCTCAAACATCACCGTATCAACAATGACAGACTTTGAAAATATCAGTTCATATGGGGCGACCGCCGTACAAGACTTTTTGAACTAGTGGTTACTATAGAAACAGTAATGTATTAAAACAAGTGCTTTTAATATAAACTTGTGAATTGCCTGTCAGAGCTGCTGTTAAAAAAAATCATTCAATGTTTTCAGAACATTTCAGGTGTTTTTTTTTACGGGGCGTTCAGAGGTAAAAAATGGCTAGTATCTTGGAATGCGGCTGCTGATGACCTGCGTCTGTTCTTCTGTGTTTTCAGTGCCTCTGATGTCATGGGGCCCCAGTTTTAACTTCAGTATCTGGTACATTGAGCTGCATGGGATAGAAGATCCAGATGTAGTCCAGCCCTGCCTTAACTGGTACAGTAAGGTGAGTATGTTCACCAGCACCAATGACCTCAGTGATGTTGGTGAGGATGGGATTGAGACAACTGAGCTAGCATAGCATTATATTCTCTATGTATCAGTGCTGCAGATGTTTCACAAGCACTGTCTGTATTAATCACTATCACTATGGCCTTTTCTATAGGGAAAAGTTGTTCTATTAATACTAACCATTTCACTCTTTCATTTGCTCTACCTTTTTCTTTTTGTCTTCTTTGTTTTTTGTTGTCTTTTGCTTGTTTTCTTTCCCTTTTGCGTCATTTCCTGCTTTTTCAGTTTTGTTGATTTATGCTTTCACTTTTTTTGTTCTTCCTTTTTTTTTTGCTTTTTTTCTTTTCTTCTTTTGCCCTTTTATCATAATTAATTGTGATAATAATGACTTAAAAATGCATCTGGGTATGTAGCAACCCCAACAATGGCAGTTTGAACTACATTCTGTTTTGCTCTTAGTTTCCTGCTTTATTCTGTCCATTTTTGTAGCCTAGTGATGAATAATTTCCTGTTTGTTTCCTCAGTATCAAATTATCAGCATAATTTGGGTCTTTTCATGTAAATGATTTGTGTACGTGGTAAACCAGGCGTGTCATATGCATATGAAATGTAAATAAGGGACTGATATGTGGCTTTTATCCACATGACTGAAGCTGATTCCTCAGTTGCTGCTCATTAATCAGAACAGTTTGCATGTCATTTCCTTCCATTGAATCTGAACTTGTTTCTTTAAAACTTTAATGAACGAATGCCATTGTGACATTTTAATGCTTTTTAGTTTTACATTGCACATATTGACACTTTTTTTTTTTTTATATCATTTTTAGTACATTACTAACTTAAAAGGAAAGTTAGCTATGACTTATAATTTCAGGTTTAGTCCACTAGATTTATCATCAATGCTAAATGATCTGTTTTTGTGTGTGTAGTGTAAACCAGCACTAGTGTTCTAGAGTTCTGACAGGGTCGTGCTACTGGTTCCTGCTGTTTACCTGTTTGTCTTTTGTGCAGTATCGTGAACAGGAGGCTATCCGTCTGTGTCTGAAGCACTTCCGGCAGCACAACTACACCGAGGCTTTTGAGTCGCTGCAGAAGAAGACCCGCATAGCACTGGAGCACCCCATGCTCACTCACCTCCATGAGCGCCTGGTCCTCCGTGGAGACTTTGATGCTTGCGAGGAGCTTATCGACAAAGCTGTGAGAGGTAGCACACTTAAGACTGCGTCCGTTTAATCAATTTCATTATTATTAATTTTATTGTTAATTAAATGAAAACTTGTGTGAGCTATGAGCAAATGTGACTGAATAAATGCAGCTTGTGTTTAATAATGCTAAAGCAAGTTAATTTAAAATGCAGCTTGGCTTTTTTTTTAATTATTATTATAATAATTTTTTTAATAAAGTTCCTTGCGCTATTAGAAGTCAAATGAATTGGCATTGTGCAAGTTTAGCAACGAATGTGTGGGTTGTACATGTGAATCTGCCGGCTTTTTTTATTTATTTATTTTTTTTATTTTTTTTTTTTTATTAATTAATTAATTAATTAATTAATTAATTAATTAATTGAAAAAAGTTAATTCCAATCCTTTTGCTAACCCTCTAAATTCACTTTAATTCCCACCTGGTCAAAAGGGGTTTTGCCATTTTTGCATGTAACTTGTGTACACTGGAATGAGATGCCAATAATATTTAATGGCTTATATTTCCCATTTAAATCGCTTAACTTGAGTGATATGTAAGCTAAAAAAGGTTATTGATAAAACTTATTAGCAGTGTAATGATGTGATTTCATGTTATAAAGATGTTTACAAAATGTTTATTAATTCCTTGCACATTAAAAGACAATTATATGGACAAAAAAACGTACATTAAAATGATCTCAATTTTTATGTCTTACGTTTTCAGTGGTACTTTTCTGTTCTTGTCCGTTTGGTTTCTGCATCCTGCTGGGCTAAATTTGGCTTAACGTATCTTTGGCCTAAAGTATACAGGTTTAAATGTATTTATAGCTTAACGTTGTAACAGGTTTGACTCTTCCTATTTTGACTCCACTGTCTCTTGTTTCCTGTGCACATTTTGTAGATGGCTTGTTTAATCAGTACATCAGCCAACAGGAGTACAAGCCACGCTGGAGTCAGATCATCCCTAAATGCACCAAAGGTAGTAAGTGTGGTCTGCTGAGCAGCCTTAATACTAACCGTCTGTCTCTGAGAATACACAGCAGCTTATTAAATGTCTGACATGGCTGAAAGATTAAAGGCTGTTTTCATAGTCTCCTGTTTTGTCCTTTCCGCATTCTACCATCATTCTGCCGCTGTTTTTTTTCCCCCAATGCTCTCTCACTTGCTCTCTCTCTCCCACACACTCTGTACTCTTTATTTATTTATTTTAAAATGTTTGTTACCTTTCTGTCCTGTTCATCCTCCACATCCTATTACATACACGCTCACTCTTTTTGGCCCATCTCTCTCTCTCTCTCTCTCTCTCTCTCTCTCTCTCTCTCTCTCTCTCTCTCTCTCTCTCTCTCTCTCAGGTGATGGGGATGACAGCAGGCCCGGGATGAGAGGTGGTCATCAGATGGTGATAGATGTGCAGACTGGTAAGTCTCATCAAATCCTGAATCATTGGATTTGGTACGAAATAGCTGTAGATATGAGCACTGCATGTTTGTGTGTAAATGTCCTTTTTTTTATTTCTTTTTCCGAGACAGCTTAGATGCTGATTTATCCTCTGAGAGCAAAAAATCAATTCCAGTGACCTGATATAGTCCCTCTGCCACTCTGGCTTTGAGTTACCTCGCTACATCTGAGCTCAGTTTGCGTCAACACTTTCGTTCCTATCGTCATAGCAATGCTGCCATGGAGACGTGTCCTGCACTCCAGTGCTGCATTGCACTGCCACTTTAAACTAGTTATTTCACCTTAAATGGCTTGTTATAGTTAGGATTCTGTACAGAAGTGTTTTTTTTTTTTGACCGTATAATCAAATCGGGCAGTGTTGTGTAACAAACAGCACTATTGCTGCAATACCGTAATAGTCCTGTTGTTGTCTGATGCTTTTTATAACAAGAATAAAGCAGCACTGTTTGCTTGGGAGATCATCAAGACATCTGGTTGCAAACAACTTCTCACGCAGAGTGACCAGAGGCTATAACTGTTCTGCCAAACCCCCCCCCTCTCTCCCTCTTTCCCTCTCTCTCTATTTCTCTCCCTCTCTCAGAGACTGTGTATCTATTTGGAGGTTGGGATGGCACGCAGGACTTGGCAGATTTCTGGGCCTACAGTGTGCAGGAGAATCAGTGGTCCTGTATCTCCAGAGACACAGAGAAAGAGGTTAGACAGACAGGAAGTTATGATGGTGACTCAGCAATTTCTCTGCTGATTTTGTGAGAATTATTTGATTCCCCCCAGAAATGACCACGCAATAGGGGAAATATAATTATATGTGAACACCATCACATCATGATGTAATGGTTTTAAATTCACAGCGAGTGATGTGTAAGACACTAAAGCATTAAAACAGACTTGAGTCGGTGACAAATATCATTTTCTGTAGATTAATTGTGGACACTGTTAATAGTTCAGATATGAAACCTTTTTTAAAGTGCTTTGATACACATTTGTTCCCTGGAAAGCAAATTTAAATCACACACTGCTGAGTGAGACACATTAGGCGAATTCAGACATATTTGGACATTTTATCAAGTATGTTCTAATAATTCTAACCATATCTGCATCAAATGAAAACCATGAACAAAAATATGATTGTGTTGCAGTTAATACAGAGTAAACAAAACTCTGAATGCAGATAGAATTGTGCTTTTGATACAGATGGTAAAATGCAAGCAGTGAAGTTGTGGAGTGTTTGTGTGTGTCTCAGAATGGTCCCAGTGCACGCTCGTGCCATAAGATGTGCATCGACTCTCAGAGAAGGCAGATCTACACGCTAGGACGCTATTTAGACTCCTCTGTCCGAAACAGCAAGTCTCTGAAAAGTGACTTCTACCGGTACGACATTGATGCTAACACGTGGACACTGCTCAGCGAGGACACGTCTGCAGATGGAGGCCCAAAACTTGTGTTCGACCACCAGGTGATCACCTGAAGATCCGGACCATAGTGCATTATATAATAATGCACTATGGTCACGTATAGCACTATAAGTGTAAATAGTGCAACAAACCAAAACAAATAAACAAAATGTTTTGTTTTTTCTCTTGTAGATGTGCATGGACTCGGAGAAGCACATGATCTACACGTTTGGTGGTCGGATTTTGACGTGTAATGGCAGTGTTGACGACGGACGCACCTCAGAGCCACAGTTCAGCGGTCTGTATGCTTACCAGTGCCAAGCAGGCACCTGGAGCCTTCTGAGGGACGACTCGTGCAACGCCGGCCCTGAGGATGTGCAGTCTCGCATTGGACACTGCATGTTATTTCACACGGTCAGTTTGCCAGCATTGCATAGATGAAGCTTTTGTGAACATGTTAAACGATACTCAGACATTTTATTATATCATAAAAGTTAGGACTGCATATTATATACTTCGTAAGTGTCATCGATTTTGTTTATTTATTTTATTTATTTATTGTCCATAACATGCCACACTCGGTGTTGTAAATATATACTCGCTTCCAATGTTCTACATTATAATAGGAATAAAATATTTTAGGACATGTTATTAGAACCAAGTCTTTTTGAGAAGTGTGACTTTGTGCTGACGCAACACACCACCCTGCCATTGATTATTTTCCTATAACAGCACACTCCGTTGTGTTTTATTCTTTAACTTCCTTTAATTATTTAGATTTTTCCTCAGTTCAGCGAAGATCATTGCTTGCAATAGTACTGGGCTTGGCTGATAAGTAACTGTGTAATATTAAAATAAATGTATTGATTTTGTTTAATCTCATTTGTAGGATTAGCTATTTGATTGCTTGCTGTGGCTTCACATTGTTTATATTTATTCATTTTGATTTAAAGCTTCATATATTTTAGAATATAATATAAAGTCATGCTGTTCCCAAGTTCTTACTAATTGTGCTAAACTGCTTTGTTACACAGAACTAATATATGCCGGCCATTTGCATGATTATGCTTGTGTGTCATTTTTGCTTGTTTGTTTATCTGCAATCGTATTGTTCTTCCCTGTGATAGACACATTTCTTTCCATTATTTGCCTGGGTTACGTATGTATGTGTGGGCGGAGATATAAATACAGGGGGGGGGGCCCGTTTGGGTTAGTGGTGTGTTTTTGTTGATTTCAAATGTCGACATTGGCTTTCAAAAATCGGAGACTCTGCCTTTAATAGGAAATGCACTTGATAACGGTTGAAAACTGGTTGTTTGCTTCGTTTTCTCAGAGGAATCGCTGCCTATATGTGTTTGGAGGCCAGAGGTCTAAAACGTACTTGAACGACTTCTTCAGTTACGATGTGGATGCCGATCATGTAGAGATCATCTCAGACGGCACCAAGAAAGACTCTGGAATGGGTAAGAAGAACATTTACAAGAATATGTTAATATGGAGCGATACTGCGCCGATAGTTTTACTTTGTTTTGAGAGCTTTGTACTGAGACTCTGATCGAAAGTGCAGGTATGACTTCATTCCTTATCATAAAATTTTAAAAGATGCAATGTAAGGGTGACTAGTGGAGGGTGTCGTTATCAGAAATCCCTCCATAGAAAGGAGTGAAGGACTCTCTGGAAAGAAAATGACCTCATTCTCAGAAATGGGCTTTAGTCAGACATGCATGATGTCAACACTGTGTACTGTAACTCGGAAACATTTAACTGTCGGGAGGTGAGGAATGAAGCGACAGCTCACGTCACCGTGATAAAACAGCAGCTTTAATTCAAAACCTTTACTAAGCTATGTTTCATTTAGTACTAGATATCATATAAATAGCTCACAACCATTGTCAAGAAATTATTTATGTGCTTACATATCTTGACTTATGCAGATAAAAATACGTCAATTTGTAATTTCATGATCATTTATGTGTGAATAAAGTATAAGTTATAAGTCATTATAAGTGAATAAAGTTTAATAGCTGTTGTGGCAAAAGAATGTGTGGGTGGTGTGGTGATACAGTATGATCTAGTTATTTAATTTCCTATACCAGGATCTCCCAAAGTGGTTGATTCCTCTTATTAAAAACTTTTATTTCATATTTAATGTTGTGGAAATCCATGATCAAACATCCATGTGCCATTGGTTTTTATTATGTAAATCCACCTAACCTTTTAAAATGTGTTCCCGAACTTGGACAATTCTCGCCCTAGTTATTGACTGTCCTGGGATTTATTTCAATGCAGTAGGTGAACAACGTTTTCCGGCAAATTCTGAGAAGCTGACTATCATTCTACTTCTTAGAAATCCCTGTACGCCCACGCACTTTGTGGTAATTTACAAACCTGATGGTAATTTCATTGCTCAAGCATGACACTACACACATTTATATGCATGTGGGGTCACAAACAAAATTAGGATTCCAAGCATTTCCAAACAAAAACAAAGTTTTATTAGCTGCAAAGTTAATAGGGGTCAGTTGTGGTGTCCAGTTCTTTGATGTTGTCTATCTATCTATCTATCTATCTATCTATCTATCTATCTATCTATCTATCTATCTATCTATCTATCTATCTATCTATCTATCTATCTATCTATCTATCTATCTATCTATCTATCTATTTTTAAAAACTTTGTCATCATTCATTTCTATATCACCAATATGAAGAATGTAGATGTGTTGAAACCTCTGTAGAAGTGTAGGCCAAGAAACAAAAATGAAACAGACATAGGTGTAGTGCACATTTCCTGTCCTCATAAACACTTTTAAACTTCAATAGGCAACTTGAGTGTGTGTGTGTGTGTGTGTGTGTGTGAGAGAGAGAGAGAGAGGGGTGGCAGAGAGCAAGAACACAGACAGAAAGAACGGAATGTTTTTTGCCAGCAAGGAAGCAGCATGTCCAAACACTGTGCACATAATCTGTCTCAAATGTTTATCTTTCTTTTTCTTGGAGTAATGAAAAGTATTTCCATTTTTGTGCCAGGCCTCTTATTGTTCAGAACTGGTCCATTTTGGCCGGTCCATTACACAAGTGCATGGAGACACAGTTTCTGTATCACTGCATGGTGTTTTGTGTTGTTTCGTGCTTTGTGTGCTATTTCCTGTGAAAGCCCTGCATTGACGCATGTACCTGAGCATGTGACAGGCCTCTGATGGTTAGAACCTCAGTTTGGTAAATCCCACATTCAAGCTTAAGTGGATCAGATAAGCTGGCTTTGTAGATAAACTAATTAATTGGTCTTTCAGTCTTGGACCTTGCTTTTCTTGGTGAACTTTCTCTGAAAACTTTCCCCAGCATTGTGAACTTTATCTGATATTATATGTGTTATCTGTTGAAGGGAAATGATGTGATGGTGGTTATTGTTACTGCTCCATTTTCAATCATTGTATTCCTCCTAAATCACAGCAAATAGACAACGCACACATTTTATTTATTACAGCCTGATATACTTTTTGTCAGTTTAGAATTACATTTAAAATGAGATCCTGTCACTTGCACTCAACTCAGCAGCCTGTTGTCATGTTGGCAAAGAAACCAGAATGCTTTCAGTGCCATGGTGAGAGAACGTTAGCTTTAGCTCAGGCTGTTCAAAGGCGATGACAATGGAGACTACTTCTAAAAATGTGAAATAAACACCTTTTTATGAAGAATGTCTGCCCTAAGTAAACGATGCACATTAATAAAAGACAGGAGTATTTAAATCATTGTCAGGTTGTTTGGGGCATCACCGCAACTATTTAAGTGCTGTGAAGTGAAATCATTAACTTCATGAAGTAAATGCTTCCTTCAGATTGTTAACAGTTCAGTCATTGTTGGGGGTGACAGGTTCTTCGTGTTCGTTTGTTTACATTACTGAATATCTAATTTGTTTAGCTACTGTAAAGCTTTTCACAGTAAACACAGATAAAACTCTTGATGTGCTGTCAAGAGAATAAAAACTGTTGAAATGTAAATAAGTTGTAGGTTATTTACCACAGAGAAATCATACATTGGATGTGAGCATTTTTGTGTATGAACTCGGCAATACTTTAATACCAAGACCTTTAGTACAATGTGTATTAAGTGTCATGTTCATATGAACATTCCTTCCTGCTACCCCTGCTGCTTAGTGCGACCCCTGCTGCTTAGTTCCCCCCCCGACACACATCCCACCACCACCACCACCCGGTGTTATGAAGATGTAATTCTCTGTGCTGACAGCTTTAACTCCTTTACCCTCAGTTGCAATGTAAACAATGTGTGCTGCCAAATGTTGTAAGGGACTTGAAATTCAGACAAAGAGGTGGTACATTCATGTGTGAACTCCCTGGTGGCATACTGGGGGAAAAACACTGTCTGTCAAGCAGCAGTGCAGTCTTTTCCTCTACATGCGTATTAATTCAATAGACATTGTAACAGTTGGATGTGTTGCTGAATACAGTACATCTTTTGTGTTTTAGTACCAATGACCGGCTTCACCCAGCGTGCCACCATTGACCCAGAACTGAACGAGATTCATGTACTGTCAGGCCTTAGCAAAGACAAAGATAAACGAGAGGAGAATGTCCGCAACTCCTTCTGGATCTATGACATCGCCCGCAACAACTGGTAGGATTCTCTCGCTCTCTCACTAACTATCTTATTGTCAACCTCATGGAAAGTCTGCATTTCTCCTCTGTTTCTACTCGGTGGTAAATCTGTTGTGTTACATGCAATCAGATTTGATTTACTATTCTGTTTTGTATATGGTTTGATAAGTCCATCCATGCATATACACTCACTTATGCTTTTTCCAGGGGTGGGCAAATGATCAATTCAGCCATCCCAAGAGCCAAACAGTATCAGTGTGCTGCCCAGTATCATGTTGTGGTTAATTAGAGACTAACTAGGATATGGGAACTTCCATGGTACCGTACAAGTTAAGGGTAATCGGATTTCTCCTTGCTCACTGAGTGAAGCCCACGGTGAGATTTGGGCATAGTTACCATAGTTATAGCGTCAAAGTTAGAACATATTACTTGGGATAGCAATACTGTTGTTTCATCAAAGTCAACAAGAGCTCTTTCTTTTTCTGGTTGTTGACCTACTTGTCCACAACTATGGATGCAAAACTATTCTGGACACAAAATCTGTTTGTCCTGACTGCCCAAGCTACTGATTTGTCCACCTCTGCTCTGCACACACAATTAATTCTCTGTGAAGCATTACCAAAGTAAATATTACAATGAAATGGAGCCATAGGAAAACAAATGTTGAAATGAAACTGCTGATCCAAAAAGGGAGTGTACAGTTACAAAGGGTTTGTTTTCCCTGTAACACAAACTCTATGCTTACAGACGAATGCCTCCTGACCAAGTGAGCAAACTGTAAAGAGAAATTTAAAGTTGATAATCGTGGTTCTTATTGAAAAGCACAGTGTTCCTGTCTGTGTGAACCAATCACAGATTTCCTAAGGAAAGAACCTCTTGTTTTTTTTCCTGTTAGCTGATTTTTTTCTGTCTGTTCGTTTTCTGTTTTTTCGGTCTGATTCTGAAAGAACAATTTGGTATTGTTTCATTTAGTAATGCTAGTCCGGGGTATCTTGTGGCTTATGTGGTTACAGTCTGTGTGCATGAAGAAACTAGCCTTTGTCCTTAAAGGGGAACCAAGTTTGGCTTATTTTAAATAGCACACAGTGCTGCAATGTCAGCACTTAATGAAATCTACTTATATAGCCATTACAAAGCTGTGAGAGGACTCTCAAGAATTAAGATGGTACTAGTGCATATTGTTGATCCCCTGGTCCATCTTTTCACAACTAGGGCTGGGCGATAAAACGATAACGATATGTATCACGATAGACACGTGATCGATGTCAATAAAAAATGTGTTCGATAAAACGTTTGAGTTTTTTATTCTTCGTCGGAAGAAAACCGAGGTTGCGAAGCAAGTTTGGTTGCATTAACAAAGGCACTCTCTCTCTGGTAACCTAGCAACGTAGGGAGTGACACGCTAACAGCCAATCATGTAACGGTATCATGTTTGGTTGCGCCATATCGTTGTCTCGTGCTTCAGTAAACCAGCGACAGATAAGCAGAAAATGAGCAGCAGCGAGCGAGGAAAATGTAAGTAAAAGAGGAAAAGTCAGCTCGCCAGTATGGCCGTTTTTTGGATATTATAAGCCTGACCGTAGTCAGACCAATGTTGACTGCAAATTATGCAAGACCGTCGTCCCCGCAAAGACTGGTAATACCATGAACTTTATTTACCGCCTTAGCCGCGCTCACTGTTTGGAGCACAGCCGTATTCAACCAACATCATCTGTAGCTACAACACCGCACAAGCAGCACTAACTAACACACACACACACACACACACACACACACACATATATATATATATACATATACACACACACACACTCTTAAAGCAATGGTGTCCAGACCAGAAGCATCCCTGAGCTCTATGTTTATAACACTTTGCACTATTTTATTACACATTATTAAGCATTTCTTACATTTTCTTTCATTTTACACCTTAAATGTTAAGAGATAATCGTTAAGTGTTCATTGTGACTTTAGACTGATGTTTACATTGTAATTATTTGAGTTTTCCATGGTTGTTGCCATTTCTGTCTTAATAACTGAGGGGATTATGATCAGAGGAAGGTTAAGTTTAAAATAAAAATGGTTAAATGTAATGTTTTTCTCCTGGTCTTTATTTTAAATGGGTCATAAAAAAAAATCAATAATTATCGATATGACCGATATGAATGACTGATATCGTGATACAGTTTTCAGCCATATCGCCCAGCCCTTTTCACAATAAAGATCCTAAGCTTGTTATCAGAGAATCCATAACACAAGAATGAGGATATTAGCCTGCCTCCAGGATGCTTTGACGTTTAGCAAATGCCCTCATGCCTTATTCTGACTCACATACACATTGGCTGTAATCACTAGCAGTGTCAAGATATTATATGGGGTGTTATTCTTCACTGCTGTCTCTATGTCCACCAGGGCATCACAGTCAAACTGTACAACATACAAATGTGATGCTCACAGCATTGTCTTACATTAATTAGCCATCTACTATCACACTAATGGCAATGTATGGAGTACAGGCTGATTATTGGGAAAATGGCTTTTCTAATGCGGTAGATGATTGTGGGCATCTTGGTGTAGTGCAACCATGGTTGCTCGGGTGCAAAGAGTAAACAGGAAAGTATCACTGGTTGAGGCATAAAGCAGGCAGTTGACAAGTTAGTTTAGACTTGGTGCTCTTTTTATTTATTTATTCATTTATTTATTTATTTATTTTTACTGAGGTTCACTGTGTATATACAGAGCAGGGGTGAGAGAAGCTCCAGTTATTTACAGACAAATCCTGAATTCTTAATTCGCTAATTCCTTTATTCGCAAAAGCCGTGTGGTTCTATCATATAGTACAGGTAGTATTTTGTAACTTGTTTGCCAGCATGCTACCTCACCCACATCCTTACTAGACATGACTCGATTAAACGACATCTGACACATCAGCAAAAACCATACAGGAGTGTAGACTAGATATGCAGCAATGCAGTGGTGTGGGTACGTTCACATGCCACTGTTAGATGTTGATATAAATGTGTGTTTAATCCTTACAGGTCCTGTGTGTATAAGAATGACCAAGCTGTGAAGGAGAACATCAGCAAGACACTTCAGGAGGAAGAGCCGTGCCCTCGATTCGCTCACCAGCTCGTGTATGATGAGTTACACAAGGTAACAACAATAATCAGTAGTTCAACACTGGATTTTATATATCCAGTGATGATCTACATAAATCTAGCATTTAAGACACATTTGCTTGGCTTTGTGTAAATTTACACATGCTGATTAATTTTCATGTTTGATGCAGGTGCATTACCTGTTTGGGGGAAACCCAGGCAAGTCTAGTTCTCCTAAGATGCGATTGGATGACTTTTGGTCTCTGAAACTCTGCCGTCCATCTAAAGAGTATTTACTGAGACACTGCAAATATCTCATCCGCAAGTACAGGTACCTTATTAAACATCGTCTCTTGTCTGCTTGGAAAAGTTTTACATTAATGTTACCAAATTACTGTTTAACTATCAAATAAGGAGAAGCTTGATAGGGCCTGATGTAGGAAAATAAACAATTATAGGGTTGCATGACGTGTCTTGTCATAAAATTGGAGTTAATTACCACCACAAAGATGAATCAGTTTTTTTTTATCTGTTTCAAGTCAGTGAGCTATTGCTTTAGAAGTGAAAATATAGAGCAAGTGCATTAATCACCTTCTGACCATTAAAATGTAGGAATTCCCCAGCATTGGGACTTGCATACTTGGAGAGCTAGCTTATGGTCCAACAGCTAGCTTATGAGACAAGTAAGCCAACTGAGAAACGGACAAGACCCATTATACCAGTTTAATGGACATAGTATTATTGGGTCTTAAATTAATAGTCTTCAGTCAGTTTACATTAACACAGCTTGTTTCTAGCTGTTTATGGTATTATACTGTGTGTGTGTGTGTGTGTCTAAGTAAGTAAAGTTTATTTATAGAGAACCTTTCACAGATAAAATCACAAAGTGCTTTACAAAATATAACAATAAAACTTTAAAAGTACAATAAAACAATCTTACAAAGTAAAAAGAGAAATTTTTAGAGATGATAAAACTTCAACTCTTCAATAATAAAACACACTACAACAGAGATGAAACCATAAAAGCCCAGTCAGCTAAAAGCTTGTCTAAATAAGAGTGTCTTCCGTTGCTTTTTAAAGGAATCATCAGAATCAGCCACACGCAGAGACAGGGGCAATGCGTTCCACAGTCTGGGGGCCACAGACTGAAAAGAAAGATCCCCCGAGTTTTAAAATGGGTTTTAGGGACCACAAGCAGATTTTGGCCTGATGACCTCAATGCTCTCGACGAGCCATAAGGGGTCAACAGGTCAAAAATGTAAAATGTGTGTGTATACAGTCTTGTTTCTGACTTTCTTTTGTGATTAGGGCTGATTACATCTTCACTAAATTAGATTGAAATCAAGTTGTACTTTTCCACAAGCCAGTCATTTCTGCATCGTTAGCTCCCTCTGCTGGTTTTCTTTAGTTATTGCTCTCAACATGTTATGATTTATTGCTCACTGACATGTTCATCAGCAGTCGTGTTTGATAATTGTAATTTTTCTGTTATTTAACAGTTGTTGTTTACTGTTAATAAATTCCTACCAGAGGGGTGAAAAGGTTTGACATGGATATAGTTAATAATCATCTGGATTAGCATTACTTACTGAGCTAGTTACATTAATGTGTACTAATACACACTATACATTAAATAATGTTAATGTATAGTGTATTGGTATACATTAATACTGTTGAATACTTCAAATGTTTAGTTTAAAACTGTTGTTTAAAGCTGAAATTTGCGTTCCTGAGTGCTCGTATTGTTTCCAGGTTTGAGGAGAAGGCACAGACCGAACCACTGAGCGCACTACAGTACTTGCAGAATGACCTCTCTCTGACTGTGGACCACTCTGACCCTGATGAGACTAAAGAGGTATGGGCTGATTCATCCGAATTATTCTACTTTATTACTGGCACATTCCTGGTAATTCATGTAATTATCTATACAATTATCCAGTCAGCTAATCATGTAGCTTCAGCGCCATACATCCAGTCATGCAGCTAGAGGTAAAGAGCTGTAGTTAATTGTTCACAACAAAATATCACCATGAGGGAAAATGAGACTGTGGCATTATTGGTGCCATCTGTGTTGGATTAAGTATTTTAGAAACTGTTGATTATTTGGGATGCTTGTGTACAACTCTACAGTTTACAAAGAGTGATAGAAAATGATGAAAAGGATAAGAGGAGAATGACAGATTAGAGGTTCTCTCTGGCCACATTAACTCCAATAACCTGCACTTGGCTGTGCAGACAAGCATCTCTGAATGTACAGCCCAGAGTAGAGGTGCTACTGTTACATGACTGGCTGATTGGATAATTGAATTGAATGAACAGGTTTACAAATTGCATAGTGACACTAATAACTTTATGCTGGACAAAACTGCCAGTGATTGATTAATAATAAATGATCGTGCTTTGCAGTTTCAGCTCCTGCCCTCAGCTCTCTTTAAGTCCAGCTCAGACTTCATCCCACTAGGTAAGTCATTCCTGGACGTCTGTAGAGCAAATGCCTCTTTTTTTTTTTCTTTTTTCTTTTTCTTTTTTTTAATTCTTCTTCCTTTTCTCAAAATTTCAGGCTTTTCTGATGTAGATCAGACGTATGCCCAGCGCACACAGCTCTTTGACACACTGGTAAACTTCTTCCCCGACAACATGACCCCGCCCAAGGGTAACCTCGTTGACCTCATCACCCTGTAGCCATGTGACTGAGCGCTTTCCCTACAATCTTTATGCCTCTAAGACTAATAAACAGAAGTTATTTTTCTACATCCACTTCAGAGTCCCCTTGCTGACCGAATGAGGTTTCTTCACAAGCAGGAAGGTATTCTGATTTACCCTTGATGGTAATTTAACCAAAATAACAAAACCAGAGAATACCTACTTACTGTAACATTTAATTCCTCCACCCAAAGTGTCTGCAGCACTTGTGTACATTTATCTTTCCTCTTAGAAGCTGTCTGAGGAACTCACTTGGTTTTTCCTCTTTTATTCCAGTCACACTCAGTTTCAGGTCTAAGCTCAGCTTTCATCTTTATTTCACATTCTGTAGAAATGGGTACATTAGAGATGATGGTCATCTCACACAATTTGGTCTTGGAAGCAGTTGGTTTATTAAATGTGGTATTTTATTTGCAGCATTTGTTTATGCTTGGTAAAATTTTGCCAAATTAAGGCGAGCGTGATTCCGTTGTGAGTTTGCACTTTATTTCTGAGCTTACAGGATGGAAATTGACTTGTTTTCTTTACTGAAGAATAGATTTAAGTAAGGGCCTCAACCATTGCTGCTTTTATAATAGGTCAGCATAGCAAAACAGAATTAAGGATTGTTGTGCATATTTTAGATATATCTAAATATCTAATCGCTATGCTTCAGATGAAATTTTCTACTCACTCCTACTAAAAAAATTGTCTCCTTTACCCATTTGTGCCATAGCAGTATTGCACGTCAGTTTTTCTGTCTGAAAGCCACCTCAAGAACAACATACTAACAATTCAAATAATCAGATTAGTGACAACAAACTCCTGCAGTGTGAAATTGTCCACAAAACTTCACTGGAGACTTCCAGAAAGTGTCATTGCCGCGTTTTGTGTTCGTGTTTTGAAGCTTACACATGACCACTGAGTCTCGGGAATCAAGGTACATGATACTGCAATGCCATATGTTTGGTTTTAGGGATTCTGTGGTGGCACTACTGAACACGCCGGAATGTTACTTGGAGGTAGTCTTCCATATAAAGTAGTGTGTAAATATTGCCGTGTATAAATGTGTGTGTATATAAGATCTCCTATTTGAAGTATTACTTGTAGCCTGATTTTGAAGGTTTTTCCCCTTGAAAGCATAATATATTGGGACACCTTTGGCTTTATTGTTAACAACTAGATCTTTTTCAAATAACTGGTTTAATCTCTTCTTGCACTTCACATTGGAGGTATATTACATTAATAAAAAAGTGCACATAAAAGAACAGTTTCTCTCATACAAAGTTGTGCGTGCATCTGTACAAAATCAGATTCATCGAGACGCAAGTCCTTCACATACAATTTGTGTAATCTTAGATTTTTCCTTTTCCTTTTTTTTTTTTTTTTTTTTACCCTAACGTGTTCTATGTATCTGCCCATTTCTTCATTCTAGCACCCCAGTGTAGAACTGAACTTAGTGTCCATGTTAACTCATTTTCCCTTTCATAGCCTCTGTTTTCAAAATGAAATCCCTAATTGTGTGTTTCCTGGGCTTGACTGCAGTTAGAGCTGCTGTATGTCATTTAGAAATTGTAGGGTTTGTGCCAGGAAGGTGAAATATGGATTGTGAAGAATGTAAAAGAGGAAAAACACAATGGGAAGATCTTTTAATAAAACTCTTTGGTTTGGATGCTTTAGTTCCTTTTTTTTTTTTCCCCATCTCCCCTGTTCCTGGACATCTGACTTTTGTTCCTCTCTTGTCTCCTGAGTGAGGAGGATATTGGGATATGTGAACACTACACTGTGGCAGACATGAATGTGTAGAAAATACTTAAAAACTAAAGCATTGTATGTAATGTACATATTGAATAAAGATTGTATTTTGTTCAGGTTTTCTAAGCAGCGTCTCTTTTGTTTTTTGTCTACTTTTGTTCAACACTTTGTAATGAATGAATGGATGTTTGTAAACGAACTCCTTTATTCTGTAAGGACATGCTTTATTCCTTGGTCACAAAAAAAGAAATTGTAAAAACACGATGCAACAGCAGTGACTGTTTCCAGTGTATCAGACTCCTGTTTTTTACCTTTCCCGAAAAGGCAAAGTTTTAACACAAGCTTATAAAATACATACAAAATAGTAAATGGAAATTAAAAGGTCTAAATCACATTAGACACTTTGAGACCATATAAATATTTAAGAAGTTTGTGTAAGAATGAAAAGGATCCTCCTGGTGGTCCAGCAGCGAGGTGCCACAGCCCAGGTTTGATTCAGCGCTGGTCCCAAGCAAGGGTTGCACCAGGATGGACATTTGGCCTAAAATGTGTCCCAAATTAATCATGCGGACAAGACGATCCACCCCAAATGAAGCACTAAAATAAAATGGAATATGAGCATTTAACTGAAACTGACAGAGATGTGGGAGGATTTGTAGTAGCATTTAAAACATGAATGACCTTGGATCTTAGGTTTGCTGAATTTTGAATTAATGTCATCTTTGTGTCTTGCTCATGAGACAAAAACTGAAGGGGGGAAAAAAGTACAAGCCCCTAAACTGTACATCTGTACATCTCTTGTCCTCTTAGAATGAGGACAGTTAGAAAGGAAATAAAATACTCATTATGTATTTAGAGGGAAAAACTTCAGCTTTTTATAGGATGTCCTTTGGTCATTATGACTTGTGCTATTATTCACACCTGGGTTTTGTAGATAAGGAAAACTGTTGAAAAACACTGTTTATACATGTTCTATAAGTTAATATTAAAATATTTGAGGAGGTGAAAGCTGGACAGAATAAAGTGCTACGGTGCTGCTTTAGATAGGTCAGTGTTGTGCATTGTGGGTAATGAAGGAATCTGAGGAACAGGGTTTAAACATTCTGTGCAGGATAAACAGTTATCCATTGGTCTCTTTATGAAGTCATGGTCAATAAACTAAACATGCTACCAACATATTTAAAGATAAAAAAAAACACTATAAACAGGTGCTATATATAAGTGGGGAAAAATAAGATCCTGTGGGGAAAATCCTTTTACAACACTCTTGAGGACGTAAATACAATTTTTAAAATGAAAGCAAAACCGAATTTTGCCAAAAAAGCAAACAGCACAGGTTTATCTATTGTTTATTGACGCTCACTACAGCTTGTGCCTTTTTAGCAACAAAGAATAATCAGTAGAAATTTAAAAGGAAGCCTTGTATTCCATTTTCTATTTGGTTGGTTGTAATCATTGTATTTACACAGTGTCGTGTATATGGTATGACTGCTAATGACACTGTGTTTTGTAGTATACAAGCTTGGGGAGCTGTTGGGCTTGGATACTTTACAGGTGTGTGCCCTTCTCGGGTATGTCATCTTTGGTGAAGTTGTCAAAGGGTACGATCCAGCTGTCGTTAAACTCTTCTTTAAGTGCCATCTTCTTCTCCTGCATCTCCAGCTCCACCTCCATCAGAATCAAAATCAGATATATTTTACAAGTGTGTTGACACACACAAGGAATTTGGTTTCAGCAGTTTGTGACTCTCAAAGGTACAGACATAAATAACACTATACTATACAAGAAAACAATGCATCACCTCTAGCGTAGGGTTGTCATGATAGCAGTGCTCCACCATCTGCAGCTCTTCAATCAGATGTTGCTGTGGAGTCATGGACCTTGGTGATTAAAGGTGCATGTAGTGGAAGATAAACAAAACAATCTACTTGCAAATACATCTCGTACTTCACTGTACGTCAATGATGCATGTTCTGTTAGAGAACCAGCTTACTCATGGCTTGGGTGGAAGGAATATAGATTTGATTTGATATTGATTTGAACGTTCACTTAAAACCACTGATGTGAAAGGTAAAGTTGGCCTAAGCTAGTGAAGATTTATTTAATAAATCCAGACTCATACTTTGTCCATGGTTATTATTCTAATCAGTGTTGCTTTTAATAGTACGTTTCAACAGATAAAAGTGTGTTGTTTGGGTTGGAAAATGTTGGACACTTCGTGTGTTAGCGTGTTACCTGGTCCTTCCTGTAGGATGAGCAATAGTAGCTGCAACAGACAGCAAAAGGAATAAGGAACAGTGCCAGTGCAGCACACAAAGCAATGATGGTGACCACTGTCTCCTGTTTTTCAGACAAACATTGAAAATATAGCACTGTAACATTGTATATAACATTCTATTTTCATATTCATACGCATCACTATACCATATTCATATCCAGTCACTGTTCTCAGCTATTAACTCTCTATTCTTGATATATTTTTTTCCTGTTGCAATTATTTCTGCTTTATAATCTTTAATTTCTCTCTATAGTCTTTATAGTCTTTGTATTCTTACCATAATATTAATTGCCTATTTTTTTATATGTGTGTATAATTGTGTATGTGACAAAAACAACTGAAATTTAATTTTGATTTGATTTGAAATGCTGCTTTTACCTCATGGTATTTTTGATGAGTTACTCAATCGTGTCTTACCATGTTGTTGGGAAGATTATTTGTTTCCACTGTCGTCTTCACTGTCGTCTCCACTTTTGTGATCACTGATGGATTTACTTTCACCGATGGATTGTTTCCACTAAAGGATCAACCACTAAACAGAAATAACAGCATTTAGTGAAGAATTGTAAAAATAGAGAATCAGAATCAGAATCAGATTTATTGGACAAGTGTGTTGACACACACAAGGAATTTGGTTCCAGCTGTTTGTCTCTCTCAAAAGTACAGACATAAATAACACTATCCAAATTACTAAAACCAACAAACAAACCCCCCACAAAATTCTACACCTTCAAATATAGTTAAAACATACAGAGTAAAAGTGGGTTTTTAAAGCAGATTTAAACAATGAGACAGTGGTAGCAGATCTTAAATAAAGAGGGAGATTGTTCCACAACTTTGGAGCTGCCGTAGCAAAAGCCCGATCGCCCTTAGTTTTAAAATGTGCACGAGGTACCGAGAGATGATTTGATGACTGACAGTCCTGATAATGCAGTACTTATAGATATGAAGCAGTGAATATAATTAAGGTATAGGCAAGCATAGGTCCCTCCCAAGATGCCACCCGCTTCATACAAGGTATGTCCTTTCATCTCAACATGGGACACAACCACATTCATGTTGAATCCATTTGGATTGTCTGACTTTGGTTTGCCTATTGCCTTGCAGTGTCTGGCAGTACTGAACTGTTACCGTTAGAGTCACAAGCACCAGACGATGCTGATCCAATGAGTACTCCATCAAAGGCATACTGTAGGCCTGGCATGTCTTACCTACTAAAACACACATGAAAACCTTCCATTCTAGCCTCTGTAACTTTGTGAAAGTAAGGAATCAATCTGACACTTGTATCTGAAACTAGAGAATCTCTTATTTCCAATGAGACCAGGCTCACCCCTGTGTGTTAAAGTATGTGGGAGCTGTACCACTTTTTGTTTGTATATAAAATTTCGGGTATTCGTTAACAGGTTAAATAAATTGCACGGCATGGACCTACGGGGTTTCCTTTCTCATGATCAGCATCGCCACGTTTTCAGGCTGCCATTTTGGACTTGGAGCGGGAGAAACAGGTGTCATGTGAGTAATTAACGTTTATTAATTTTAAGCATTTCAAGTGAAAAGTGGACATGAATTGCTTTGTTTTTCGTAGGCCATTAGTGATGCAGGGGGTACGGTGGCTTAGTGGTTAGCACGTTCGCCTCACACCTCCAGGGTTGGGGGTTCGATTCCCGCCTCCGCCTTGTGTGTGTGTGGAGTTTGCCTGTTCTCCCCCTGCCTCGGGGGTTTCCTCCGGGTACTCCGGTTTCATCCCCCGGTCCAAAGACATGCATGGTAGGTTGATTGGTATCTCTGGAAAATTGTGTGAGTGTGTGTGTGCCCTGCGATGGGTTGGCACTCCATCCAGGGTGTATCCTGCCTCGATGCCCGATGACGCCTGAGATAGGCACAGGCTCCCCGTGACCCGAGAAGTTCGGATAAGCGGTAGAAAATGATTGATTGATTGATTGATTAGTGATACACATTTGTTTGCGGAGTGGGTAAATGTATAGTTTTCATGAAGGCATGTATTTATCATTTACGTTTTAAAAAAAGACATCGTGTAGGTATTTACTAATCTTTATCTTTTGAAATTTAAAATGAATGTAAATATGTTGTGAACCAAGATTCTGAATCAAGCCATTAAAGCAATCCGTTCAGGACCTCGGCGCAAATTATAACCTTACGCGCTTACACGGACGTAATTAGTAGATGGTTTCCGCAAAAAAATGTCCAAAGTTAATATTTAAGGCTATTGTTAGCCCAGGTTAAGTCTCAATGTGGCGCTATTGTGGTGTTTAAGAGGACGTGCTTGCACTCAGTATAATTTTCACGTTCTCATTTAAACGATGTGTTAAACCGGATTTTTTTTATAAGAATGTTCTCCAGTCTGTGCCCAGGTAACGTTAGTTGGTAATCGAGACACAGATTTGTTTGACTTTTTGATTAAGTTACGCTGTACCGCAAGACTGATTCCAGAACAGTCTCCTGTGTACTGCGCGCGTCATACGCCGTTCAGTTTGAACGTATACCAGTGACCTTGTCGACGTCACATGAAACCCACATCCATCTCCCCCTCTTTCCAAAGTCTGGAACATTAACAGCTTCGAGATAAAATTCGACTATCGGTCTTTGTCAGACACGTGCGTTTGTTGTGTGTGACCGAAGCGCCATTTGGAAGGCATCGTAAGTTAACTGACTCCAATAGACGAGATTAGGGGAGACCATTAATAGTTGTAACACCTCGAATTCCTCCAATCAGAAACAACCTAGAGTGATGACACTCACTGTGCGCATGCTCAGTTAGTTTCCCTCCATTTTTGCCATAAAGGGAGCCACATTTGAATCTTCCTGCCGGAGTTATCTACAAAATATTGTTTTTGAGGTAAAAAAAAAATACTTTTCTTTCTGATGTACTTTTTTTTTTGGATGCTGTTATAGGATCAAATGTCTTTGAATTCAAACAAGATTATTAGAATCACTATTTTGTAAGCTAAAAATATAAATGGCTAACAAGTGTCATGCTAGCTCACATGAGATGAAAACATGGTTGGTGATACTGGGACGGTTGTAACGCCTCGTTACAACCGTCCCAGTATCACCAAGCAAGTTTCATTTATATTTTAAAAACTAATCAAGCTTAAAAAACTGCATAGTTTCCCTTTAATGTGCAAATTAAAAGTAAAATGTGCAATGTGCATTGCAAATTAAATGTAAAATGTCATCAAATCACATACCTCCCACTTTTCTGTGGAGGGGATTGATTTTTGCAAGAGCCATGGCATCGTCCTCCTCTCATTCCCCCCACACTGCTCCCATTAGCTGCAGCCCCACTGAAGAGGCTGGTATACAATCACTGTGACGGCTGGATGAACGGTCATTCAGGAGCTGCAATGTACATTTATGATCTGCCAGGCATTGTGAAGAGTCCTCTTCCCCGTGCTGCATCACTGAATATTTTCACTGACAGTGACTTTGCACCATCCCTAGTCACAGACCGCCCAATGCCAGCAGTGACACCAGAGGTTCCATCTTCCTCTACAACTCCCATCACCTAATGTGGCAACGGTGGCATCCTCCATGCCACTTAGAGCATCATCCCCTGTCACACCATGTGTGGTGTCCAAGCCTGAGCCATCATCCTCTGCTATGGACACAACTTTTTCACCTGTGTCCATTCGTCCACACCCAAAAGCTGGCCCAAGAAAGCAGATGAAAAAGGGAAGGAATAGAAGGGAAACCTGGGCACACAAGGACTGCACAGACGGAAGGGATTTTTACACTTGCCACAACACAACTGTGACTCAGACTAGGCCTACCGAGCCCTGAGTTCATGTTTAACCTTTTTTGAGGTGTTCTACCCAATAAATAATTTTCTTACAGTATAATTTGAGTTTCATCTTCTTTTTGTTTTGTCATTTGTGTGGAAAAAAAGGTCATTATTACTTAAAAACATGAAATGAATAGTCACAATAACATGACTGATAAATAATATTTTCTATTTTGAGTATGATTGATTCATTATGTATATTTTAGACATGTTACAACCGTCCCTGTACACTGGGACGGTTGTAACAGTGGAGAGACTGTATTAAAATTAATTTTGCAACCTGTACATTTTTTCATAAAACCACTTAAACACATTGTTTCAGCAGTTGACATTGAAGTTTATAATATAACAAATTGGTTATTCCAGTAAAAATAGTTTTTGATGTATTGCTAGAAATGGCAAAAAGTGTTATAACTGTCCCTGGTCAGATTTGGGCCTCCAGCTTCGTACTTAAACTCGTAAACTATCTTGTTTATTGTATGTACATGTGAATAATTAAAAAACTATAAATTTGTTGAAACCTATAAACATTTCACCAAACTGTAATGTTCTGTACATGTGTTTTTCTGAAGCATGCTATGCTCCAAGGTGAACAGAATACAAATTGTTATTTGCTATACTTACATGTCAGTACTGACATCAGGGAGATTTATCTGTAAATCATTATCATGTGAACATGATTTTAAACAGTTTGATATCAGTTAAAAAATGCTGAAGGATATTACTATTTTAAGTGCAATGCATTTTTAAATTAATTTAAAAATATTTTTTGAAATAAAGTTACTCATTCATTTTTCTGTTTTCCAGGATACGCAGTGTAAAAACTGCAAATTCAGCAGTTTGAGTGAAGAAGTGCTTCTTAAACATTATCGGCTGCATCACCCAAGCATTTCCAGCTGGCCTTGTATTCATACAGGGTGTGTTTGTGTCTTCAGGACAGCAGGTGCTATAAAATCCCACACCAAAACCGTCACAGTCAGTCAAGAACTTTCAACAATAAGTTGTGAACTGTGTGAATTCAGATAGATTTGCAGTGAGAATCGTTTCTTGATTCACCTTGGGAATCATTTTAAACGCAGAGAAATGATTAATTGTCCCTTTAAAGGATGTGGATTTAAAGCAATCGGCCAACGTTCAACTCTCGTAGAAGCAGAAATCACAGAAAGCATACGCTAAAAGACTTTCGAGCTGCAATACAGACAGTCTTTGCGAGTACTGATGATGAAGTGCCATCTATCTCACAGATCTCTTCAGAAGTCGAAATTGGAGAAGATGATAGAATACGGGCTGATGAAGATCAGTTAATGGTCAAACACTTGAACACAAAATTGCATTTCTTTGTTTGTGTATGCAGACTGTGTTCCATGTTTCAAAAGATGCTACTCAGAAAATAATTGAGGAACTTAAAAGTATTTTGTTGTTCTCCAAAACTCAGGCCCTTCATAGTGTAGAAGCAATTCTCACAAAGCACAAAGTTAATGTTGAAATTAACATTGTCAAAGAAATTGCAGATTCGGTGTGTTTGACAAGTCCACTTTTAACAGCAATATCTGCAAAGGGTATTTTGTCTACTGACTACTGAAGAACTCTGTATGTCAAACAACATTTTCCTTTAATACAACCTACAGAATATCTATGAACATACCCATAAAAAATCCTTTGATTATGTGCCAGTCATTCAGGTACTTGAAACACTGAATTCAGAATTCTCTGTAAGGAGAGTTTACCATATCAGCGATTGTTGATTATGTATAACGTCCACCCTAAAAGTATGAAGTGTTATTATGGAAACCATAATGAGCTGATTAGTATAAACCTGTGACATGAATTACACCTGGCAATACTGTCAGAGCTGCTTTTGTAGAAAATAAATAGCTGCAAGTTATTTTATAATGCAGCTTGGCTTTTTATTATTATTATTGTTAATTATTATTATTAATTTTTTTATAAAGTTCCTTGTGCTCTTAGAATTTAAATGAATTGGCATTGTGCAAGTTTAGCAATGAATGTGTGGGTTGTACATGTGAATCTGCTGGCTTTTTATTTATTTATTTTTTTGAAACATTTTTCTGTAATTCCCATCCTTTTGCTAACCCACCAAATTACATTAAATCCCACCTGGTCAAAAGGGGTTTTGCCATTTTTGCATGTAACTTGTGTACACTGGAATGAGATGCCAATAATATTTAATGGCTTATATTTCCCATTTTAAATCGCTTAACTTGATCACTTAACAGTGATATGTAAGCTAAAACAATGTTAGTAATAAAACTTATTAGCAGTGTAATTTTGTAAAGTTATAAAGATGTTTACAAAATGTTTAATTCCATGCACATTAAAAGACTATTATATGGGAAAAAAATTAGATTTTTTTAATGTGTTAAGTTTTAGGTTACGTTTTCAGTGGTACTTTTCTGTTCTTGTCTGTTTGGTTTCTGCATCCTGCTGGGCTAAATTTGGCTTAACGTATCTTTGGCCTAAAGTATACAGGTTTAAATGTATTTATAGCTTAACATTGTAACAGGTTTGACTCTTCCTTTTTTGACTCCCTGTCTCTTGTTTCCTGTGCACATTTTGTAGATGGCTTGTTTAATCAGTACATCAGCCAACAGGAGTACAAGCCACGCTGGAGTCAGATCATCCCTAAATGCACCAAAGGTAGTAAGTGTGGTCTGCTGAGCAGCCTTAATACTAACCGTCTGTCTCTGAGAATACACAGCAGCTTATTAAATGTCTGACATGGCTGAAAGATTAAAGGCTGTTTTCATAGTCTCCTGTTTTGTCCATTACACATTCTACCATCATTCTGCTGCTGGTTTTTTTTCCTTTTCCAAATGCTCTCTCTCCCACGCACTCTGTACTGATTATTTATTTATTTTAAAATGTTTGTTACCTTTCTGTCCTGTTCATCCTCCACATCCTATTACATACACGCTCACTCTTTTTGCCCCATCACTCTTTTCCCTCCTCTCTCGCTCTCTCAGGTGATGGGGATGACAGCAGGCCCGGGGTGAGAGGTGGTCATCTGATGGTGATAGATGTGCAGACTGGTAAGTCTCATCAAAACATGCTTTTTATAACAAGAATAAAGCAGCACTGTTTGTTTGGGAGGTCAAGACATCTGGTTGCAAACCACTTCTCACGCAGTGACCAGAGGCTATAAAACTATCAAATATCATTTTCTGTAGATTAATTGTGGACACTGTAATAGTTCAGATATTAAACATTTTTGAAGTGCTTTCATACACATTTGTTCCCTGGAACACAAATTTAAATCACACACTGCTGAGTGAGACACCTTAGGCAAATTCAGACATATTTGGACATTTTGTGTCAAGTATGTTCTAATAATTCTAATGATTGTGTTGCAGTTAATACAGAGTAAACAAAACTCTGAATGCAGATAGAATTGTGCTTTTGATACAGATGGTAAAACGCAAGCAGTGAAGTTGTGGTGTGTTTGTGTGTCTCAGAATGGTCCAAGTGCACGCTCGTGCCATAAGATGTGCATCGACTCTCAGAGAAGGCAGATCGACACGCTAGGACGCTATTTAGACTCCTCTGTCCGAAACAGCAAGTGTCTGAAAAGTGACATTGATGCTAACACGTGGACACTGCTCAGCGAGGACACGTCTGCAGATGGAGGCCCAAAACTTGTGTTCGACCACCAGGTGATCGCCTGAAGATCCGGACTATAGTGCATTATATAAAAATACACCACGGTCACGTATAGCACTATAAGTGTAAATAGTGCAACAAAACCTAAACAAAACACTTTTCTCTTGTGGATGTGCATGGACTCGGAGAATCACATGATCTACACGTTTGGCGCCCGGATTCTAGCCAGACTAAAGAGGGACGTTAGAGCCGGGATCCGCGCGAGGACTTCCAGACAAACTCTGGTTGAATCGAAGGGCCGAACAATCACTTTGTCCCCGAAAGAGTGGCCGCTAATGGTCGCACCGCAGTGGTTTGGATCTACGTGATGGGAGAAACCAGCAAAATCTTCTGTCCCTATGCTGTGAGCAGCAGGCGACCAGAGGCGAAGCTCAAACAAACATGTCACTACTTAATGTACAGGTGGTTGGTGACAACCTTTATCCTGAAGGGTAGGAGATGTCTCGCTGATGTCAGACCTTTTGCTCCACGGCTGTTTGTACTTCAACTCACCGCTAAAAAACAGATGTGGTTGTGGCATTATGACCATTTAAACTCATCCTTGAAAATATAGACATTACTTTTCCCCTTATAACCGCGTTGAGCTCCAAGTGTTTCAGATTATGTCAGCAAATCCTGTTACCATTGAACTGGTTTATCTCCCACAAGGTAAGCAAAGACTTTATTACTGAATTCTCAGATCGCTTAGGCAGACTGACAACTTTTGCATATTTTAGGTGCGTATTTTGGACCGGATTAATAGCCACATTAATAGTGTCAAATGACACTTTAGGATTATTAGCATTCTCTGAAATAGCCTCTGAATAAAATTTGTGTTTAGCATCCTTGGAAGCCTTCTGAACTGTAACCAGAGTTTTACTGAACATGTCGTAGTGTACTTGAATTTTAGATTTTCTCCATCTCCTCTCCGCCTGCCTAGACAGTCGTCTCAGTGTGCGAATGTCATCATTTACCAGTGGCAGGGAAGTATTTCTAGTATGTTTAACTGTGAGTGGAGCAACATAAAGAATCTCAGAGCAGACTGATTTGAACTGCGAGAGATGCTCATCAACACTTAGGGTGCTTGGAACTCTGGAGTGGTTCGTTTGTGGTGAGAACACTATCTGAGATCGAACAGACCTAACTGCAAAAAGTATTGCGCATTTTGGACTAAACCAGCTGCCGTAGTCAGCGGCGCTATAGCATTATATAGAGTTAATAACACCGTGAGAATGTTATCAATGAGACCTTGGAGGCTTTACAGAAGCTTACAGAAAACAATTTAAAGAAAGAGGGCATAACATTACCTAATGATTTGTCGGCAATATTTTTGGAAGATGAGCATGTCGCAGTTTCGCAAAAGTAATGCTCGCCGCCTCCTGAAGTGTCTTGCGATGTGTCTTCACCGTTTGCAGTGCATTAAAATGATATTTTCAAGCCGCATCCGCGCTTCATTCTGAAAATTAAGACTTTGCATAGAATGCTGTATACAAGCGATGTAGTAGATTACAACCATGAACATAATTGCAGTGTGCAGTCGTCTCTCCATGGTGTACTGTATGCTGTAAGCACCCTTAGAGAGCAGAGAACAGTTTCAGAGCATGTAGCTGCATACTTTGTCATAGAGCTCTGCAAACTCACCACTAGTCGCTGCTTTTTTGTCTGAGGCCTAAATAAAGTCTTCGCAATACACAGATTAAAAAACACCGACTTGTGATCTGAGAACGGCACTTCATCAACGTTAAAGTCCTGAATGGGCAGGTTATGAGAGAAAACCAGATCTAACATATGACCCAATCTATGAGTGGGCACATTTACCCATTGTATCGGGTCATATGAGTCCATCAAGTTCAAAAACTGCTGCGCCTTTGTTTTCACAGAGTGTTTGACCTTTTTATTAGTGTTTTGTAGCCTTAATATTACTAGTACATGGACACCAGAGACGTGTTTGGCCTTTTTAGTAGTGATTTTTAGCTGGGGTAGTACACAACGTACTCAAACATAACATAAAGTCTTCTACACACTGATTGCCATGATTGTGCAGTTTATGATGAAGATAAGGATCACAAGGACAGTCGCTATGTTCACTCTTTTCAGCATTCTCTGATTTGCAACATCATTCCCTCTGAAAATATTAACAGCCAGACCATATCTGGAAAGCTTGTAGGTTGCTATATACACCTTTTATGAGTAGAAAAGCAATAATGCTGCAATGCTCACCTGGTGGTCGAACACAAGTTTAGGGCCTCCATCTGTATCTGGATATAGAGCAGGGGTTGGCAACCTTAAACACTCAAAGAGCCATTTGGACTCGTTTCCCACAGAAAGAAAATGCAGGGAGCCGCAAAAACTTTTGATATCTTAAATTAAGATAAAACTGCTTATATCGTTTTTTTACCTTTATGGAAAGTATAGAAAAAACTGTGTGTTGCATTTATGAAATCAATGAACTGCTACTGAGTAAACGAAATTTTATTTCTGACTGCAAACAAAAATATTTTGAACTGTTTGTTAAAAACAGTTTGAACCTTAAAACAGTTTGAACCTTAACAAAAAACAGTTTGAACCTTAACAAAAAACAGTTTGAACCTTAACAAAAAAGTCGCTGGGTTGAAGGTTACTTTTAAATAAAATGCAGCAAACTATAAATGCCGTCTGCTTCTGTGTCATTTAATCGTGTACTGGAGCATGCAGTCAGCTGTCAACCTGAATAAAAAAAAACACTATTTCACTGAACAATGTAAAACATATATTTGCATAATAATAGCCAATTAAAATATTAAATGTACTTGCTTAATGTGACTTTTGCTCCTGAACCTCAGCGTACAGCTTCTCCACATCAGGGCTGTATGACGTCACCTTCATCTTCACACAGGACTGTAAGGTTTCGTCTGTAAGACGTGAACGGTGTTTGTTTTTAATGTAGTTCATGTTGGAGAAGACCTGCTCACATATGTATGTGGATCCAAAGATCGACAAGACTCCAAATGCATACTTTTTCATGTTTGTGTAAGTGTCAGCGATGGCATTCCACGTTTCAAACACAAGTTTGTCCGGCTTGGGAAGGTTTTCTATATCACTCCATTTGTGATTCTGAGCAAGAATGGCCTTCTGACGGGCAACATCTTCAAGTTCAGCTGTCAGATGATTGAACTTGGACACCCATATATCTTGGTCGGCTATGTCGGCCAGTTCCATCTCAAGATCGGATTGACTTACACCTGCAAATGCAGTCATGTTCAGTAGGGATGAATCGATGGTCAAGGAAGGACAGTGTGTTTTTTTTCCTTTCTGAACTCACAGAATCGTTTCCCAAACAATGTCTGCATTGCGGTGATTGTAGACTGCAAATACTCCGAATTGATCATATTGTGAGCTTGTTTCAATACTCTCAAAGAGGGGAAGTGAGACAGAGTACCTCTCTGTAAACCTCTTGGCAAACACTGTCAACCTGCGCTCAAATGCTAAAACCGCCTCCAGCATGTGCAGAGCTGTGCCTCCTTTCCCCTGAAGAGTTGTGTTCAGTGTGTTTAGGTGTGCCGTCATGTCTACCATGAAGTGTAACTTTTCCAGCCACTCAGGCTGTTCCAGCTCAGGAAAGGTGAGCCCTTTGCTGCCCTTTTCACCTCTTCCAGACATGCGACAAAGCGTTTCAGCACCTCCCCTTTGGACAGCCACCGGACTTTGTTATGCAACAGGAGATCAGAGTACGTGATTTCCACTTCTTCCAATAACTGACAGAACTGACGGTGATTTTAAACCTTTCGCCAATATTTTATTGACAATCTGAATGACAACATTCATTACTTCTGTACATTCCGGAGGAAATGTTTGAGCGCACAAGGCCTCTTGGTACAGGATGCAGGGAAATGTCAGCAACTTTCTATCCAGTGACTTCTGCAGTAAAGCCACAAAGCCCTTCTGTGCTCCTGTCATGTTCGGTGCCCCATCAGTAGCCACTGACACCAGGTGGGTGGTGTTTATTTCTTTGACTCTTAAACAATCCAGGACAGCCTCACATATGTCCTCCCCCTGTGTCTGGCCTTTTAGTGGTATCAACTCAATCATTTCTTCCTGTGGCCCATCGGAGTTCACATATCGGCAGAACAGCGCTATTTGTTCAATATCACTTTTGTCTTTGGACTCATCACAGGCGATTGAGTACGACACAGCTGAATTGATGTCTTTAATTTGCTTACTGGTGATGTTTTCTGCCATTTTTATGGTTCTGTCTTTGACAGTCTTAGCAGAGAGAGGCATATCTGATTTTCTGCACAATTTCACTTTTGTTTTTAAAGTCTGCGAATAGATGTTCTGAAATCTTTATGAATGATTCTTTTATATATATTCTCCATCTGTGAACGGCTTCCCATCCCTGACTATTTCCTGAACAGCCACAAAACTAGCATATGTAGTTGAACTTCCAGACTGCATCCACTTCTTGAAATAATTTTTGTTCACAACCAAGTTGTTCACATCAACAACTTTTTGTTGTTAGCGTATTTTTCACCACATATTAGGCATACTGGGAAGCCGCTCTTGTCAGCGGTAAAAGCAAATAAATCTGTCCATGTCTCATTAAATGTTCTGTTTTCTTCAGAAACTTTTCTTTTTTTTTGCATTTATCCATATTTTTTCTACCTGGGGTTGAAAAGCTTGATCCAAATTGAACGGAATTTTCAATTTTGCGCCGGTGGATTTCGCAAGTTATGAGGCATATTTTGAGTGACAAAAAAAAATTAAACACGGTTTATTTTTATGTTACAAGAGTATCATAATCTTAGAATTTAGAATTACATTATTTTTTAAAAACTAACTAACTAAAATAAAATACATTTAAATTAAATTTTTATTTTCCAAATCTACAGGGAGCCGCAGCAAACGGATGAAAGAGCCACTTGTGGCTCCGGAGCCGCGGGTTGCCGACCCCTGATATAGAGGATGTAAATTAGAGTAAAATCCCTGATGCAGTCCTGAATTTAATCAAGTTTAAACAAAGAATATATATGTATTAGGGCTGCACGATTTAGGGAAACTGTCATATTGCGATTATTGAGGTCAATATGCGATTGCGATATAATAAACAAATGGTATCACGAGTGAACTTGCTTGGTTCTCAAGGAAAATACACACATAGATTACTGATAATGCTGAAATTTGTATTTCTAAACTCAAACTAGCAACAACAAACAAATGCAAAACGTTTTCAAATTTAAATATAAAATATAAAGTAAATTACCAAATTAATGCAAGTTATACATGGTATTGCACACACCATTATTGATGATATTTAGAGCAATATTACATGTAATTATTAAACTTGATTCCCTTACATCACATATACATACCCTTACATATATGCTTTTAAGCCTAATTAGTAATTTTGATTATGATGTGATTGTGACAGGGGAAGAGGTTTCAGGTTGGGACTTGCGCTCAGGATTATTTTTTTTTGAGCGGTGTGTGGACAAATTCTTTCTACGCACACATTATTTTATTTCTTGATAACAGACCGCTGCTAACTTTAACACACCTTTGCCATGAAAAACAGAGTGTTGCCATGGACACACAGGATTCTAACAGAAGCCGCGAACTCGTTCTGAATATTTTAAAGGCATAACAGCTGACGAAAAAGCAGAGACAATTGTAGACGAAAATGAAGAGAGATTTTATCTTAGTTTTTATTTTATACAAAACATTTTCGTCTCGTCTTTTTTTGTCAGTAATCATGCATGTTAATTTAGTCTTAGTCAGGGTTTTTGGACAGTGGTGCAGTCTTGTCATCGTCTCGTCTTAGTCATAAAAAAAACACTACATATAACAGAGGTAGCATTTTTTCTGGCCACCAGTTCAGTGTCCGTCTGCTCGGCATCCATCTTCACCTGTTCCACGCTGCACATCAGAAAAAGTCACGACATGACCATACATGCCACACGTGCTACTGCCTAGACTGAAACTCACTGGTCTTTTTTTTTAAATCGTACAGCAGAAGTGTGTGAGTGTGTATATATATGTGTATATATGTGTGTGTGTGTGTGTGTGTCTCCATAGTATGTTAAGTATGTAACTTACCTGAGACAAATTGCCAGGTGTTTGGCTGGGCTGATGGATTCCCGAACTCCAGTATCCTGCCTGGCAATTTTTGGGGCAATGACCTGAAGAATCTCTTAATCTTCTTGTGACACCCGAAAATAACCACGAAAAACTTCTCCATTAAGGCGCAACTCTTGCACTAATTGGTGATACTCACTGAGACTTTTTCTCCGAGTCAGGTAGTGTTTTTATCCACACTGATTTGTATTTTTTTGCGTCTCCAGTAAAGGAGAGCAAAAGCAAGAGCCTGTATTCTCCCTCCATTTATCATGGTGAGTGAATTAATTAATTAATGAAGGAGTAAATACAATAAATCAATACAACAATAAATCCAGAAAGACCGCGAATAATTTTTGAGGAAACATGGACACAACATTAAAAATGATACAATATAAATATTAATAATTTATTACTTTATCAATAACAATTTTTAAACAAAAATATTGTTTTTGATAAAGTTTAGAAATTACTAAAGTAAAGAATTATTGAAAAGTATTATCACCTTGCGCACACAAACCTGATTGGACAACATTGGAATACATCACATCCGGTCGGCATATCGGATGCGGTGTAGTCGCACAAGTTTAAATTTTTTAACGGATCCCGAAAATTACGGATCCGCAGATGGTCGGCACCTCACGCAGCGACCTTGTCGTGTGCAGTGGAAAGGTGGCTTAACCCAAGCTCAGAATCTAACCAAGGACTCTGTACCCACTGCACCATCAGGCCACCTGAGCACTTCTTATAGTCCAATAATTATGATGCTTTGACAGGTTATGGCTTAGCTAAAGACAGGATCTACACATTCAGATTCATCAGCAGTCAACAGCAGGCTGGATAAAACTCAGGGGAAGAAATCTGATATTCTTTTCATTTAAGTTGTACAGAAGTAAATTATTTTAGAGCAAAAAAAAAAGCTAAATTAAATGGTAGTAACTAAAATGTGTAATATCTACAAATAAGGAAAACACATAGATGCATATAGATTTATACAAAAATTATTGTTTTATTCAATATTATTTCAACTTAATGATGACCATTAATGACTTACCTACTAAGATGAAGTTTGATCTGGATTCAAAGACAACTGATGTTATCATAATATTATCAGACACTTTGTCGTGTGCAGTGGGAAGGCGGCTTAAGGATTAAACACACATTTATATCAACATCTAACAGTGGTGTGTGAACCTGAACCCCTGACCTGAGGGAGGTGCTTATCTTTCCCTTGAAGCTGTAGATTTAGTTCATTTAGCTTTCCAAATATGTCACTCAGGTAGGCCAGTTTTGCCAGGAAGTTCTCATCACTAAATTTTTCTGCGAGGTCATACTTGTGCCCCTGCTCCAAAAACATTCTTATCTGCTCTCTGAGCTCAAAAACTCGGGGCAAGCCTTTTCCTCGTGACAGCCACCTTGCTTCACTGTGAAACAGCACAGCTTGATGGTCAGGTCCCACCTCCAGGTAGCAGAGATGACTCTTGTTTTTAGTGTTCTGGTCTTTAAAAAATTGAGTACACCTACAATGTCGGTCATATCACTTAATTTAAAGGAAAGGTGCCTTGATGCCAGTGCTTCTGTGTATAACACAGCGTGTCCACTCAGCATTAGGCGAGGCGTTCTTGATAAGTGCCTGAAGTCCTTTTCTTATCCCTGCTGTGGTCTGTGCACCATCACTGCAAACACCAATGCGGTTCTCCCACTTTGACTGAAGACTATTAATTTAAGACCCAATAATACTATGTCCATTAAACTGGTATAATGGGACTGTCCTTTTCTCAGTTGTCTTGCTTGTGTCATAAGCTAGCTAGCTGTTGGACCATAAGCTAGCTCTCCAAGTATGCAAGTCCTAATGCTGGGGAATTCCTACATTTTAATGGTCAGAAGGTGATTAATGCACTTGCTCTATATTTTCACTTCTAAAGCAATAGCTCACTGACTTGAAACTAGAAACAGATTTAAAAAAAACTGATGCATCTTTGTGGCGGTAATTAACTCCAATTTTATGACAAAACACGTCATGCAACCCTATAATTGTTTATTTTCCTACATCAGGCCCTATCAAGCTTCTCCTTATTTGACAGTTAAGCCCTATTCGGACGGGGTTAGTTTTACGTGGGGGTAAAGTAATTATTACCAGAGCTTCTCTGTGATTTTAGTCCCGTCTGAATGTGCCATCTCTGTAATTATTACAGACAATGTCAGTAAAGATTACGGAGACTTTTACCTTCTGTAAAAAGGTCCGGAAAAATTACCTCAGGTAATACTAATCCCGTCCGAATAGACCCGCTGTAAATATGTACGGTAAAATTCCGTCATTTCCTGTTTAAAAGTAGTTTTTGGTGTATTTTGCAAACATGGGGGCACTTGAAGAAGCATTCGGTTGCGTTGTAGGTGGTGGGCCAACTCTGTGGCAAACCTCCAGTGTTTTCCACATACCATTTAAAGCAAAAAAAAGATCGAAACCACTCATTAGAGGTAAAAAACTTTTTAGCTCTAGGTAAGTGTCTATTCACACACACACTCGCACACCCACACACCATTGTTGTGCTGTATGGGTAACTTTGCTAATTATTGAAATCATCAATACCAACAGCATATACCGGTCGATAGAAATTAGGCAACATAAATAACTAAATAGTATGCCTGCCTACGAGTTCAGTCTGTTGCTCATCCTCCGAACTTCGATTATCCACATGATCCTCGCCCGCGTCTGTTATTGGTCGGCAACCTAAAGGAGAGAAACGTTTACTCAGATAATGTTGTAGGAAGCTAATGGCTACCAGAGAAATTAACTTATAACAAATTATTCTTACCCAATACTGCATCCATTTCTTCAAAATAAGGGGACTACTTTGGATCAGTGCCAGTCCCTCCGTTGTGCTTAATGCACCCTCTATACCTTTTTTCAGGTTGTCGATTCTATCCTTCAGTTTTCCCCACTCTCCAAAATCTTCCTCAACTTTGGGACATTTACTTACACCACCTCGATAAATCTGTTCCCAAATAGTGTGATTATGCTCCATGGTCTCAAACAGCCTCTGAAACCGACGTTCTCCCCAAACCGAGATTAAACACAGCGTTTCCTCCCTGCTCCAGTTTCGCGTTTTTCTTGTTGGCGCCATGTTGTCTGTTTGCGCACGTGATAACAGGAAGCAACGTCATACGCACATGATGACAAGGAGGTTACTGTGGTGTGTAAAGCGAGTTACCCCTCCCACTTCTGCTGGTTTTACTGAGATGTCTTTTCCCGTGCGAATTGGCCAATTAATATTACAGACGTACTGAGGTAAAATTGCAATACTCCACGTCCCCACGTAAAACTAATCCCGTCCGAATAGGCCTTTAAACAGTAATTTGGTAACATTAACGTAAAACATTTACAAGCAGACAAGAGATGACGTTTAAGGTGCCTGTACTTGCGGATGAGATATTTGCAGTGTCTCAGTAAATACTCTTTAGATGGGCGGCAGAGTTTCAGAGACCAAAAGTCATCCAATCGCATCTTAGAACTAGACTTGCCTGGGTTTCCCACAAACAGGTAATGCACCTGCATCAAACATGAAAATAAATCAGCATGTGTAAATTTACACAAAGCCAAGCAAATGTGTCTTAAATGCTAGATTTATGTAGTTCATTGCTGAGTGAGGGTCGCATTATTAGTTACCGTTGCCTTCTTTGCATTTGCCAGTTTTTCATATTCGCCATATGACTCGCGGTGGCTCGTTCTTAAGTGCTGAATGAGGTTTGTTGTATTAAATGTTTTGGACAATGCGCCTCCATGTGAGATTTCTTTGAAACAGAAACGGCAAATAGCGAATTTTTCATTGTTTCTCGAAACGTCATAGTTATTATAACCTTTATTTTACCAGGAAAGAAGCACATTGAGATTAAAATTCTCTTTTACAAGAGCGTCCTGGCCAAGACTAACAGATGCAAGCATGTTTGAGTTTAACAAATAACATCCAACAATACATACACACACACACAAGCAAATCCATCAAATTTCAATATAAAAAAAAACAACTAATTAAAACACCTACAGCCCGAAGTTTCATTCTCCAAATCATGTAAAAGTTTTTTTAAAAATATCCGACGGAACCAATGTCCTCAGATTTAATGCACTTTGCAAACAATTCCAGGCAGAGGGAGCAGCAAATTTAAATGCCTTTTTTCCACATTCAGTACGTACCACTGGAACAGAAAGTAAAAATAATTCTTTTGACCCGAGTCTATAGCTATGAGCATACTTTTTACAGATGTATATACAAAGATATGATGGAAGTAAACCCAGGATCAATTTATATATAAAAACATGCCAGTGTTTTTTTGTCTTCGGATGGACAGCGCAGACCAGCCAACCCGAGCATACAACACACAGTGATGACTGAGGGTTTTAAGATTTGTTATAAACCTCAATGCACCATGATAAACAGTAGCAAGAGCATGTAAACACTGTGAAGATGCATGCATATATATAACATCACCGTAATCCAGTACAGACATAATAGTAGTAATAGTAATTCCACACCGGCGATGACATGACTGTGGCGCCAAAACATTTACGTCCCCACTCATCGTCTACGTCCTCACGCATTGACATCAATTGCGATCGGTTCCTAAGATCGCCCAAGTTAATGAATACCGATCGAGTCATAAAGTGCGATTATCGGCCGATACCGATCTTCGGCCGATCGATCGGAGCATCCCTAATCGTAATATTACACACTTTTACCACAATAACACCATGGTTAATTTTCGGAATGGAATTGATGTCATTTCATACTGCTAAACGTACATGTGATCATTAAACTTCAAAATTAATGTAAACAAACATTTTTAAAACGTTCATTGTTTTTAAAATGTGCATTTTTATTTTACTTGAACCTCTTAATACTGTAATTCATAAACTTTAAAATGTGGGAATAATGCAACTGCATGGTAATACTGCACATTTTGCAAATACAACACGGTGTTAAAACTGGTTTCAGGCTGTAATAAATAAAATGTGTGCGTTGTCTATTTGCTGTGATTTAGGAGGAATACAATGATTGAAAATGGAGCAGTAACAATAACCACCATCACATCATTTCCCTTTAACAGATAACATATATAATATCAGATAAAGTTCACAATGCTGGGGAAAGTTTTCAGAGAAAGTTCACCAAGAAAAGGAAGGTCCAAGACTGAAAGACCAATTAATTAGTTTATCTACAAAGCCAGCTTATCTGATCCACTTAAGCTTGAATGTGGGATTTACCAAACTGAGGTTCTAACCATCAGAGGCCTGTCACATGCTCAGGTACATGCGTCAATGCAGGGCTTTCACAGGAAATAGCACACAAAGCACGAAACAACACACGACACCATGCAGTGATACAAAAACTGTGTCTCTATGCACTTGTGTAATGGACCGGCCAAAATGGACCGGTTCTGAACAATAAGAGGCCTGGCGCAAAAATGGAAAAACTTTTCATTACTCCAAAGATAAAGCACGATAAACATTTGAGACAGATTATGTACACAGTGTTTAGACATGCTGCTTCCTTGCTGGCGAAACCATTCCGTTCTGTCTGTGTTCTTGCTCTCTGCCACCCATCTCTCTTACACACACGCGCACACGGGCACACCAGAGGTCTTTACTTAGATCCGAAAAGCCGAGGTCCGACCCAAGACCCGTGCCGGTTCCAGTCTAAAAGTTTCATGTGTGCCTTGGACATGGGTCGGGTATAATAATAGCGGCATCGGGTCTTGGGTAATTTAAAATGAATGTGTTTTTACCGAACAGACCCGAGAAGACCCGAACTACTGTATTTCGTGTGTGTGCATTGTAGTGGAAATTTTTACTTTAGAGAAGAACACATGAATCTGTCCTTCTAGGCTTCTGTATTTCCCATGGCTGGTAGTTATTGTGACTAGAGATTTCAGTTGTTTCTTCCTAAAACTGCCTTTAATCAGACCTTTCCCATGAGACCTTTTTTGTTCCCGTGGGATTAGCTTTGTCAGAAGATGAACAGGCGATGCTTCTAAGCCAATGGTGGATGATGTTTTGGTTTTACATGTCCTGTTTCATTTTATTCATGTCTATAAAATGCTGGTGTTATCAATAATGGAGGCCCTTCCTCTCTGATTTTACACGTAGAGTGTTGGGTCCTTCTGCAAAGCTGAAAACAATAAACCGTGAAAACCTTTATACTCTTGCCCGTGCCTGTTGGTGTGATATTTTTATGCTTTAATTCTCTCGAACCTCAAAACTTCCACGACAGCATCGACTCGAGTCCTTCTCCAACCTCTGAGGTAGAACAGGCAAACAGTGTCACATCTTATTGTAAATCTGAGGTAGAAGAGGCAAACAGTGTCACATCTTAAATCCGAACTAGAAAAGGCAATTACATTTTAAAGAGGGGGGAAAAAAAACTTCCTCAATACTTAACAAATAATCCATTCTGAGGGAATCATCCATTGAACAAATCATTCTTCAGTGTCATTAGACGCCCTTTCAGTGGTTTTTTGTCCTCAAGGCACATGATAACTTTTTGGATAAATGTAAAAGTAAGCTCGAGATTCTTTGGATACTGTAGGTCTAGTGCATAGATGTACCCAAAGAGCAGAAGAAATGAGTCAGCCAGATTTGTGGGACTACTCACAAGTATTTCATCCTCCACGACAATATAGATGCTCTCAGGGCTGAAGAGGGCCGCATCAGTAGGGTCATCGGAGTGCCACCGGAGTGTCAGTGAGGTCTGGACCATCTGCTGACTATAAAACACAAATAAGACAAGAATGAGTTCAGCCCCTCAAAGATACAAATCATGCTAATGATGTCTAGACATTACTGTCACTTAGCACTTAGACTGCAACTAACCTACATGTTTAAACTATCTTTAGCATACTTTTTGTTTAGTTGAATGCTTTATACTTACCTTTTCATTTATGTAATTTCTACATGGCAGTTTGCAGAATAACAACTCAAGTAAACTTCATAAACAGGTCCTGGGGGTATTCCAGAAAGGAGGTTCAACAAATTCTGAGCCTAACCCTGAACTCTGAATTGACTTACCCTGTGAAGTGAAACTGAGTTTTCAGTTCCAGAACAGCTGATCTGAGTTAGATAAGTCAACTCTGAGTATGTTAACTCTGAGTTGAGCTCCTGCCTGACGACTAGTAAAAAGCAATCATCAATGGAGCTCCAATACTTGATTCACCATGGCAATAGGAGAAAACAGGCAGCAGACATTTTCTGGCTGCGGCGGTAATAAAAATCACTGACACAGACAAATCACTGAGTTTTAAATGCAGTTGTCTTTTCATTTTGAATTTAACATCACTATATTTTATATTAGCCTTTGAGGAAGTGGTTGAATGTTGTTCAATGTTTTATTTTATTTAATTTAAATCGTCTGAAAGCGAAATATAAAAACAGTCTCAAGATAGCTCCTCACTTTGGTTTTATTTCACATATTAAACAAAGTAAACGTTTATTCAGTGGATAATTTAACTTCTAGCAATTTTTACCACCAACAGATGCTGTTTAACACACATCTGTGTCCTAACATCCTGCTGAGTAGGTAAACATGAAGTGGTGCTCACCTCCACCACGTCCAACAGAGGCAGAGGTGCCGGTCCTGGGTTAAGGTTTTCCTCTGTAATGGATAACGCAAGAGTTTCCCTCATCTCAGGGTTCACTCAAGTTTTCACATAACCTGCTTTCTGGAATACCCCCCTGGTTCTCCCAGAATTTGTTGAGTGATGTCAAATGTTTAAGCTGACTGAATAGCTAGGCAAAGGGATTGATAGTGAGGCCAGTACACTTACATTACAGGTCCTGAAGAACTTGAAGGTACACAGGAAGTGCACAAAGGACGAGGGCCTTGCTCATATTTACATCACGCTGTTCCTAGATGGACAAAAAATATCCATTACAATAGTAATTACACAAATGCAGAGCAAACACTTAAAGGAACATGCCGACTTTTTGGGAACATACTGCTCTCAATAAGTGACAAAATAATGCAAACATTTTTCTATTTATATCTTGTGATTTGTATAGTTACAGCGTGTACAAATAACAAGGTCATGAGACTCAGAACCATTTTTTTCTATATAAGTCAAGATATGTAAGCACATAAATAATTTCTTGACAATGGTTGTGAGCTATTTATTTTTATGATATCTAGTACTAAATGAAACATAGCTTAGTAAAGGTTTTGAATTAAAGCTGCTGTTTTATCACGGTGACGTGAGCTGTCGCTTCATTCCTCACCTCCCGACAGTTAAATGTTTCCGAGTTACAGTACACAGTGTTGACATCATGCATGTCTGACTAAAGCCCATTTCTGAGAATGAGGTCATTTTCTTTCCAGAGAGTCCTTCTCTCCTTTCTATGGAGGGATTTCTGATAACGACATCAGAACTCCACTAGTCACCCTTACATTGCATCTTTTAAAATTTTATGATAAGGAATGAAGTCATACCTGCACTTTCGATCAGAGTCTCAGTACAAAGCTCTCAAAACAAAGTAAAACTATCGGCGCAGTATCGCTCCATATTAACATATTCTTGTAAATGTTCTTCTTACCCATTCCAGAGTCTTTCTTGGTGCCGTCTGAGATGATCTCTACATGATCGGCATCCACATCGTAACTGAAGAAGTCGTTCAAGTACGTTTTAGACCTCTGGCCTCCAAACACATATAGGCAGCGATTCCTCTGAGAAAACGAAGCAAACAACCAGTTTTCAACCGCTGTCAAGTGCATTTCCTATTAAAGGCAGAGTCTCCGATTTTTGAAAGCCAATGTCGACATTTGAAATCAACAAAAACACACCACTAACCCAAACGGGCCCCACCCCTGTATTTATATCTCCGCCCACACATACATACGTAACCCAGGCAAATAATGGAAAGAAATGTGTCTATCACAGGGAAGAACAATACGATTGCAGATAAACAAACAAGCAAAAATGACACACAAGCATAATCATGCAAATGGCCGGCATCTATTAGTTCTGTGTAACAAAGCAGTTTAGCACAATTAGTAAGAACTTGGGAACAGCATGACTTTATATTATATTCTAAAATATATGAAGCTTTAAATCAAAATGAATAAATATAAACAATGTGAAGCCACAGCAAGCAATCAAATAGCTAATCCTACAAATGAGATTAAACAAAATCAATACATTTATTTTAATATTACACAGTTACTTATCAGCCAAGCCCAGTACTATTGCAAGCAATGATCTTCGCTGAACTGAGGAAAAATCTAAATAATTAAAGGAAGTTAAAGAATAAAACACAACGGAGTGTGCTGTTATAGGAAAATAATCAATGGCAGGGTGGTGTGTTGCGTCAGCACAAAGTCACACTTCTCAACAAGACTTGGTTCTAATAACATCATGTCCTAAAATATTTTATTCCTATTATAATGTAGAACATTGGAAGCGAGTATATATTTACAACACCGAGTGTGGCATGTTATGGACAATAAATAAATAAATAAATAAACAAAATCGATGACACGAAGTGTATAATGTGCAATCCTAACTTTTATGATATAATAAAATGTCTGAGTGTCGTTTAACATGTTCACAAAAGCTTCATCTATGCAATGCTGGCAAACTGACCGTGTGAAATAACATGCAGTGTCCAATGCGAGACTGCACATCCTCAGGGCCGGCGTTGCACGAGTCGTCCCTCAGAAGGCTCCAGGTGCCTGCTTGGCACTGGTAAGCATACAGACCGCTGAACTGTGGCTCTGAGGTGCGTCCGTCGTCAACACTGCCATTACACGTCAAAATCCGACCGCCAAACGTGTAGATCATGTGCTTCTCCGAGTCCATGCACATCTACAAGAGAAAAAACTTTTTGTTTATTTGTTTTGGTTTGTTGCACTATTTACACTTATAGTGCTATACGTGACCATAGTGTATTTTTATATAATGCACTATGGTCCGGATTTTCAGGCGATCACCTGGTGGTCGAACACAAGTTTTGGGCCTCCATCTGCAGACGTGTCCTCGCTGAGCAGTGTCCACGTGTTAGCATCAAAGTCGTACCGGTAGAAGTCACTTTTCAGAGTTTTTTTTTTTTTTTACAACTAGCGTGTAGATCTGCCTTCTCTGAGAGTCGATGCACATCTTATGGCAGGAGCGTGCACTGGGACCATTCTGAGACACACAAACACTCCACAACTTCACTGCTTACGTTTTACCATGAGCGTCAGAATTTCAGGGTTGCTCACATCTATCTCTTGCAATTTCAGTTCTCTCAATACCTTTGGCAAAATAAATATGCTTGCTATGTCATGGAGGAGTTCTTCCACACTGTCAAAGAATTTTCAAAAAGGTTTTCACCACATATTAGGCATACTGGGAAGCCACTCTCATCAGCAGTAAAAGCAAATGAATCTGTCCGCATCTCATTAAATGTTCTGTTTTCTTCAGAAACTTTTCTTTTCTTACATTTATCCATGTTTGCCTACCTGGGGTTGAAAAGTTTGATCTGAATTGAACAGAATTTTCAATTTTGTGCCGGTGGATTTCGCAATTTTTGCAAAAAAAATTAAACACAGATTATTTTAAGGTTACAAGAGCATCATAATCTTAGAATTAAGAATTAATTTTTTTTTTAAAAAACTAACTAAAATAAAATAAAATTTAAATTAAATATTTATTTTCCAATCTACAGTGAACTGCAGCAGAGGGATGCCTTAATTGAAAAACACTGTATAGCAATCTCTCAGGATATAAGATCAATTTAGACAAGTCTCAGGCTTTGTACTTGCACACTCCATCTGAAGCCGTTACAAAATCCCCTTTTAATTAAGCACTTCCTGGATTTCAATATTTGGGAATCAATGTCACACCTAATTTGGTCGATTTGTATAAAGCCAACTATCCCCAGTTAATTATGAAAATTAAGATTGGTCAATTCTTCCAAATTCTTTTTTTTTGGTAGGATTAATGTTATAAGAATGAATATTCTTCCGAGATTGAATTTTTTGTTTCAAAATCTGCCAAGTTATTTAAGTGCAGATTTTTTTCAAAGGATTAATTCTTCAATTTCAAAGTACATTTTGAATCATAAAAAAAACCTAGATACAAACTTTCTGTTTTCATGAAACCAAGGGAATTGGGTGGGGTTTCGCTCCCTAATTTTCAGTTATATGTCTGGTCTGCCGGGCACGGTCGCTTAGTGGTTAGCACGTTCGCCTCACACCTCCAGGGTTGGCTGTTCAATTCCCGCCTCCGCCTTGTGTGTGTGGAGTTTGCACGTTCTCCCCGTGCCTCGGGGGTTTCCTCCCGGTCCAAAGACATGCATGGTATGTTGATTGGCATCTCTGGAAAATTGTCCGTAGTGTGTGATTGCGTGAGTGAATGAGAGTGTGTGTGTGTGTGTGTGCGCCCTGCGATGGGTTGGCACTCCGTCCAGGGTGTATCCTGCCTCGATGCCCAATGAAGCCTGAGATAGGCACAGTCTCCTTGTGACCCGAGATGTTCGGATAAGCAGAAGAAAATGAATCAATGAATGAATTTCTCGTCTGCACAAATTAATCACATGTTAAGCTGGTTTCTTAACAGATCTGAGATCTGATTCTCGCTGGACTGGGATTGAATGTTCAAGATGCTTTCCAAGATTGTTATGCTCACTGCCATTTATTCATAATATACAAAAAATGGAATCTCTGAATAATGTTTGCACTGTGTCAAATACTCTTTTGGTGTGAAAGGATATTAAGAAATATTTAGCTATTCCAAATGACATATCTTTAAGTCTCCTATCGCATTCACTCGGATCTCTCCCAACCGTACAAAATATTGGTCTTCTGTCCTGGAGGTTAAGTGGAGTTTGGCCATCTATTTGATAATGGTCAGTTGAGGTCAATTCAGTCATTAAAGCAGGAATTTCACCTGCTCGGTAATGATTTTTATAAATTTTTTCAATTACGGCACTCTTTAGAGTCATAAAGAATATTATATACAATTTGATCTTACGGAAGTGGAAAAACAGCTCTTATCTTCATTTACTCTTAAGAAGAAGATCTCTGAGTTATATGTGTAATGGGGTAGAAGGTGTAGGACTACAAATTGGGTGGACTACAAATCCCAGGAGTCAAGAGAGTATAAAAGAAAGTCAAACTTGGTGACTTTCTCTTTGTGTACCATGTGCTAAGAAAAGCTGTTTGGTGTTTTTCAAAGCTGCGTTATAGAAGGTAAAAAGACCAATTGACTAATGAACCGTATAGCAGCCTAGTATTGAATTGTAAAGGTGAGGGTTGTGATTTATGCTTGCTATAGGATTTGGTTTAGTTTTAACATTTCTATTTGCTTTTTGTTTTAGTGTCCTCATGGGAGTTGTGTTGAGTGGTGCCTTTGAGAATTAAACTTATATTTAAGAGTACATGTACTGATTTCAATCAAATTACGTGGGGAGAATTGGTTTTAAGGTTTTTATATTGTAATTTGTGTTTTTACGGTTGTTAAATATGGTATATGGCAATCATCAATTTGTATTTTCTTTGTCTTTTTACAGATGATGCATGATTGCCGTATACTTTTATTGAAAGCATTAATGGCTTAATGGTTGCTTGAGAAAGGACTTTAAATGTTGAATTGGGGCTGGTATTTTGAAGTGGCAAAGTGATTTATTTTGGAGATTGTGTTTTCATGTTTGTTTCATTTATCTTGGACCAACTAATGACCGTGGGGTTTCCTTTACCTTGTGTGTGGTGTACTGTTAATGTGGGGGGGAAACAACTTGTTGTGGTTTGAGGTTATGATGTACTTTTGCTTTGGAGTGCAGATTGTACGGGTTTTTTTGGTTTGATTTTGTAATTCGAGTGTGCACTTATTTGCAGAACTACAATCCGATAGGATTGGGAACCGGTTGTCTGTAATGGTTACAAGAGTTCTTTTTTCTTTGTTTGTTTTTTCTTTTTTTAATCTTTTTGCCATTTTTGATTCTTTGTGATGCTACTTGTAAATGTTGTAAAATAAACCTCGGCATATTTGCAAAGAAACACACTGTAGTGGTTACCCTTTAATTTGAAGGTTCTAATCCCCTTGTGGGATGATAAGGTTACATATGCTTTTGCTGTCTAATGTTGGTCCTTCAACAAGGACTTCAGATTTTAGTAGTGAGGAGTGGTTTGTTTGGTGTCTCAATATCGGCCCACAAACAAAATTATCCACAGGACTTATCTAACTCCAGTTTGACTCCATAAAATGTTCCCCATTTCTTCTCAATTATGTTTCATGTGTAGGCATTGGCACAGTGATGCATGTGTTTTGGAATTGTGATAAAATCAAAGGTTACTGGAAAGAGATCTGTAAGATTATTCAGAAGATTATTGGAAAGACTTTTATATTATCTCCAAATGTTGACCTTCTGAACTATAAAGCTGGTCTGTACCTTGACTGTAACAAAGTGTACTGAACTTTTGTTTGTATGTATGTGTGTGTGTGTGTGTGTGTGTGTGTATATATATATATATATATATATATATATATATATATATATATATATATATATATATATATATATATATATATATATAATATTAGAGAGAGAGAAAAAAATGTATATTACTGTGGTCAACCCCTCAGATATCCACATATTGACTGAGGGTAAGTCAAGCCGCCACCCTTTTACCTCTGGAAACACTAACTTATCTGCTCTTTGATGCAGATTATGCGTTTTGACAAATTTGGTCTTTCTGCAAGGTGTCCAGTGACTGATGTATCCTTTTAGTTTTTGGTCTATACAATGAGTTATTTACTGCCCTGTTGCATTTTATCATTATTTCCTATTATGTTTTTGCACTTTGTATGGCTGTATGAACATGTATACCCATAGATTGTAAGGTGATATGGCCTATGTGGCTGTATACAGTATGCTGCTATGTGATACCAGCACCACTGTTTTATTGTTAAAATAAAATTAAAATTAAAAAAGTTGTCTTGTGTTACAGGAAATTAAATATTAATAGCATTCACATAGAAATACATTTTCAGGAGTTTTTTTTATTCATTAAGGGTCTCTATAGTTCCCAAAACCCATAATGTTATAGAATCATTTACTCTTAATTGCATTGTTGGAGTAAACTGACACCCGATAATGTGAACTAATAACCGACTGGCTCGTTAAAACATGAGAAGATCATGATGTCAGTAGAGTAACATGATTGCACCAGTCACATACAGTATGCTAAACGAAAAATCAGAGCTTGGCATAATCTTATCTTTCGTAGTTATCTTTAAATGCATGTTACTTCAATGGTAGCAGACATTAAAAATTCAGGTTGATTGTTATCAATTATAGTTTTTATTAAGAGCCAGTTTTTCATGCTGGCTACTTGTGTAACAATTTAAATATTTTTATAGACCCATAATTTTCAAAAGGAAGACCAGAAGATGGCCCATTAATGATGCAACAACATACTGTCATCGAGGGACAAGCCATGGCTAATGGAAAAATTCATTGATGTCAACAAAGGTACAGGGATTTCAGGCTCTTTAAGGGGCAACATATTACAGTAGTACAAATGGGTGTCATTGTGGTAAAACACTAGATATGCAGCTGCATTGTTTTTAGAGGCAGCAGAACAAAACATTTTGATATAATGTGGTAATGCCATGTTTAATTTACAAGCTGTTGGTCATGCTGTATGTGAAAGCTTAAGATGCCTCAATGATTCTCCTTATTAAATGTATATTGAATTACATGTCCTTATAGGAAGGGTAGTTTTCACTTCCCAGCCAATCGAACAAGGTGCTTTTGTCTTGGAGTACAGGGGTGAAATCATTTCATTGGAGAAATGACAGTCAATAATAATAACAATAAACTTTATTTTGTATAGCGCCCTTAAAAGTAGCTTCTCAAAGTGCTGGACAAAAAAGATGAAATTAAAAGATACACATAACAGTACAGGCACTAAAACTAACCATACAAAAATAGAAAGCCAATAAATAAACCAATAAATCACATAAAAGCTACCCTAAAAAGTACGTTTTAAGGTGGGATGTAAAAACACCCAGGGATTCTGCATTCCTAATCTCTGAGGGAAGGGAATTCCACAATTTGGGAGCCAACTAAGAAAAAGACCAATCACCCATAGTTTTTAGCCGTGTTGTTTGGACAGTCAGAAGACCAGCTTCAGAAGAGCGTAGAGCTGTTAACAGCTCACACAAATATTGGAAGAAATTGTTCAAGGCCTTATGTGAGCATGAGAATTTTAAAATCAATACAAAAACTAACAGGAAGCCAGTGCAACTTTTCCAGGATAGGTGTAATGTGGTCCCTTGCACTAGTCCTAGTCAGAATTCTAGCAGTTGAATTTTGTACCAACTGTAATTTACTTAGGGTAGCTTTAGGAACTCCAGCCAGCAAAGCATTTTAGTAAACAAGACGCGAAAAGACAAGTGTTGAGTCAACATGGGACGTAATTTGGCAATGTTTCTGAGATGAAAAAATGATGCTTTGACAGTGTTACGAACATGATGGTCAAACGTTAAATTGGCGTCAAATATCACCCCCAATTTTTTTTGTTTAGTTAGGAATTGTAAAGCTGAGCCATCCACACTTAAGCTTATGGACTCTGCTTTACACAACTGATAAGGTGAACCAATAAGCATCACTTCAGTCTTGTCACTGTTCAGACAAAGATAATTTTCAGACATTCATTTCTTAATCTCAGTAAAACATTGAGAAAGAAAAGACATAAGCATATTGACTGGCTTTGAATGTTTATAGATCTGTCATTGGCATAAAAGTGATAGTTAAGACCAAGTGATCTTAAAAGCTGGCCAAGTGGAAAAATGTAAATACTAAAAAGTAATGGGCCCCAAACCTGATCCGTGAGGAACACCAGACTGCACCTCACCGACCTTAGACTGGCAGTCACCCATCAAAACAAACTGCTTACGATCAGAGAGGTAGGACTTGAACCACTTTAATGCAGAGTCAGAAACTCCAAAAATAGTCTCTAAGCGGGTGATTAAAATTGAGTGATCTATAGTGTCAAAATCAACTATACAATGACCAACACTATAAGATCAACAGTGTTATAGAATATAACAAAATTCAAATCGCACTACTCTAGAACAAAGTGAGATAAGTAGATAATACACAAAATTCAGAATCTTACCTTACCTTACCAGACAATATATTCAAATAGAGTTAAAGCACACTGTCTAATAGTTTGTACCTTGAGATAAGCATTGTTCTTATAAACCATGTCATAAAATGCCATACATTAAGTTTATAAAACATTTTGATATCACTCACACAACAGACTCCATTAAATTTATATGTGAATATTTAACTTGAACAAATTTATCTTCCAATTAAAACATGAAAAATATGTTTAATAAATTTTGCTGTCTTGTGTAGCCATGTAGATAGAATCTACTCCAAATTTTGTGTTCCTAACTGTCACAGAACAAAATCTGTGGAGAATTTTTAGTAGTAGAATGGCTAACTTTCTTTTTCTTTCTACCTAGGTAAACAAACTGTTGCAAAAAGAAGCTGGGCAGCAGAAGAATGTTCTGCAGTAGAAAGGCATTTGAGAAGGTTCTTAGTGATGAATGAAGTACCAGGTAAGAGACTGTCAGCAGTGCATTGCTGCAGAACCTGAAGCCCTTAGAAGCAGAGACTGGAAAGCGGTAAAATATTTAGTGAAAAACCGCATTGCTTCCCACAGGAGAAAATTACAATGGAAGATAGTAAGTTTTGTCTAAACACTTTGTTAATGATGATTATTATTCTGTATTAGTGTTTTTGTAGATTTCTCATTGTTGTTTTGGAAGCTGTATTGATTTTTCTTTTCCTGAAAGCTGTGTATAACAATGGGTACACACAATGTTCTGGACCTGAATTTATGTGATCCTTACATTTATTCTTTGGTCGGGTCCTGTGATCAGGAGCACATCAGTGAAAGCTCATACGTTTTGTCAAAGCACACTGTGATTGGTGTTTTTCTATTATTTTGTTTAGTATAGTTTTCACAGATCTGAAAACTGTATATTTTTTTTTACTTATTTTTTTGTACTGAAACTGAATGCACATGTTTTAATTTATGTGGAACTGCCATTTTTCAAATATAAATACATGCTTCTTGAGGACAAACCCTGTTGTTAAGAGACTATTTTATGCCATGTTTGATGTAAAATATTACTTTTGGTTAGCCTGGCAAAGCCTGATTTTAACACAGTATGGGGTTTGAGAAGTTTGATTTGGAAATTCACCATGAATTTGTACCGGGTTCATTATCATCGTGTTCATACCCTGTCTAGTTACTGATGGCAATCAGGTTGGTGCAGATTAAATGGACATGGGATGTAGAGGATGTAAATTACAGTAAAATCCCTGATGCAGTCCTGGATTTAATCAAGTTAAAAAAAAAGAAACTCTTAATATCTGCAGATAATTTTTTGGTCCTTGCTAAGCTATAAAAAGTGTGTGTGTGTGAGAAAGTGGACCTGAACAAGGATACCATGCTAGAAACTGGGCCCCACAAGGGGCCAAAATCCTTTTTTGAAAAAGTGTAGAATTTTATTAAATTGAAGTGATATTTGTGATTAGGAACTCTATTTGCCTGATTTATTTATTTTTTTTCGAGTTTGAATGGTGTAGAACCATTGGAAAGGGTGGACACCAGAAGGGTACAAAAATGCGGTGGAGCTCACAATGTGAGGAAGGAGGGAGGAAGAGAGGGAGGGAGATTGAGATTGATTGGAAGTCAACAGCAGACAGGAAAAAAACTCAGGGGAAGAAATGTGCCACTCTCGCAGAGACAAAGGTTACAAATTAATCTCAGTGAACTCTCCGATCTTCTGTAAAAAAAAAACTAATAAAACAAAATATATCAGGAGAAAAAAAAATTAACAACTCATTGCTTTCCTTTACAAATCTGCTAGAAAATTAAAAAACAAATAAATAAACAGCAGTGTATATTTATATATAAAATAAATGATTTAAGCATGAAACTGAGTGGGGAGTCTGTAAAAAAAACAACAACAAAAAAAGGTAAAAAATATTATATATTTATATATAATAAATATTTAACACCAAAAATAAGGAAACTTGAAGACAGCTGAGGGCAGGAGCTGAAACTGCAAAGCACGATCATTTATTATTAATCAATCACTGGCAGTTTTGTCCAGCATAAAGTTATTAGTGTCACTATGCAATTTGTAAACCTGTTCATTCAATTCAATTATCCAATCAGCCAGTCATGTAACAGTAGCACCTCTACTCTGGGCTGTACATTCAGAGATGCTTGTCTGCACAGCCAAGTGCAGGTTATTGGAGTTAATGTGGCCAGAGAGAACCTCTAATCTGTCATTCTCCTCTTATCCTTTTCATCATTTTCTATCACTCTTTGTAAACTGTAGAGTTGTACACAAGCCTCCCAAATAATCAACAGTTTCTAAAATACTTAATCCAACACAGATGGCACCAATAATGCCACAGTCTCATTTTCCCTTACTAAAGCTCTTTACCTCTAGCTGCATAACTGGATGCATGGCACTGAAGCTCCATGATTAGACCAAGAATGTGTCAGTAATAAAGTAGAATAATTCGGATGAATCAGCCCATACCTCTTTAGTCTCATCAGGGTCCGAGTGGTCCACAGTCAGAGAGAGGTCATTCTGCAAGTACTGTAGTGCGCTCAGTGGTTCGGTCTGTGCCTTCTCCTCAAACCTGGAAACAATACGAGCACTCAGGAACGCAAATTTCAGCAAGTTTTAAACAATATTTACATTTGCAGTATTCAACAAGTTGTTAACTCTTCAACTATCAGAAAGTTAACAGCCTGCTATAGAGAGACGATAATCCTGATTTATTTTTAGGTAAAGGGTTTAATGTTAAAGTATAGTGTATTAGTACACATTAATGTAACTAGCTCAGTAAGTAATGCTAATCCAGACAAGTCACATTAACTATATCCAGGTCAAACTTTTTCACCCCTCTGGTAGGAATTTATTAACAGTAAACAACAACTGTTAAATAACAGAAAAATTACAATTCTCAAACACGACTGCTGATGAACATGTCAGTGAGCAATAAATCATAACATGTTGAGAGCAATAACTAAAGAAAACCAGCAGAGGGAGCTAACGATGCAGAAATGACTGGCTTGTGGAAAAGTACAACTTGATTTCAATCTAATTTAGTGAAGATGTAATCAGCCCTAATCACAAAAGAAAGTCAGAAACAAGACTGTACATAAACACACACACACATGCACACACACGCACACACACAAAATCACATTACATACAGTACACACAGTATGATGCCATGAACTTTCAGAAACAAGCTGTGTTAATGTAAACTGACTGAAGACTATTAATTTAAGACCCAATAATACTATGTCCATTAAACTGGTATAATGGGTCTTGTCCGTTTCTCAGTTGGCTTGCTGGTGTCATAAGCTGTTGGACCATAAGCTAGCTCTCCAAGTATGCAAGTCCCAATGCTGGGGAATTCCTACATTTTAATGGTCAGAAGGTGATTAATGCACTTGCTCTATATTTTCACTTCTAAAGCAATAGCTCACTGACTGCCACTTTTAATAAATTGATGTTTTTTATTTGTAAAATGTAAGTAACATTAAAGACATGTATAAAGTATTCTCCAGTGTTTGTAACGGTAAGAAGTGAAGCTGTTCTCCACCATGAGAAAATCTTTAGGATGGAGGTTAGTGTGGTTTTTGGTAAACTATTTTTCCCACTTTATTCACATCAAGGAGAGGTGAGGAGATGGCTTTGTAGCTGCTATAGTGATAAAAACTATTTAAATGTAACTTTAAATGTAACTAGAAACAGATAAAAAAATTTAAAAACATGCATATTTGTGGTGGTAATTAACTCCAATTTTATGACAAGACACATAATCAAGTGTTCATCAGATGGATTGCCTGAGGAAAGAAACTGTTCCTATGTCTGGTCGTTCTGGTGCTCAGGGCTCTGTAGAGTCGACCAGATGGCAACAGTTCAATGAGGGAGTGTGCTGGGATGTGAGGGGTCCTGAGTGATTGTCTTTGCCCTTTTGGACACTCTGGAGAAGTACAGATCTTGGAACGTGGGGAGTGTTGTGCCAATGATTCGCTCAGCGGTCTGAACTACCCTCTGTAGTCTTCTGAGGTCAGATTTGGTAGCTGAGCTGAACCAAACAGTAACTGAGGTGCAGAGGATGGATTCAATGATGCCAGTGTAGAACTGTTTCAGCAGATCCTGTGTCAGGTTGAACTTCCTCAGCTGGCGAAGGAAGTACAACCTCTGCTGAGCCTTTTTCACAATGGAGTCTATGTGAATGTCCCACTTCAGGTCCTGGGAGATTGTGATTCCCAGGAATCTGAAGGACTCCACTGCTGTCACAATTCTGTCCATGATGGTAAGTGGGGGGAGAGCAGGGGGTTTCTCCTGAAATCCACGATCATCTCCGCTGTCTTGAGTGTGTTCAGCTCCAGGTTGGTAAGACTGCACAAGACAGCCAGCCGTACATCCTCCAGTCTGTAGGCAGACTCGTCACCGTCCTGGATGAGGCTGATCGGTGTGGTGTAATCTGCAGACTTCAGGAGCTTGATAGAGGGGTCATTAACGGTGCAGTCATTTGTGTACAGGGGGAAGAGCAGTGGGGAGAGGACACAACCCTGAGGGGCGCCAGTGCTGATGGTGCGGGTGCTGGATTTGAGTTTTCCCTGTCGCACTAGCTGCTGCCTGTCTGTCAGAAAGCTGGTGATCCACTGACAGACAGAGGAGGGCACAGAGAGCTGGGTTAATTTGGGCTGGAGGAGTGATGGGATGATGATGTTAAAAGCAGAGCAGAAGTCCACAAACAGGATCCTCACATAAGTCCCTGGTCTGTCCAGATGATGCAGAACATAATGCAGTCCCATATTGTCTGCACCATTCACAGACCTGTTTGCTCTGTAGGCAAACTGCAGAGGGTCCAGTAAGGGTCCAGTAATGTCCTTCAGATAAGCCAAAACCAGTCTTTCAAATGATTTCATGACCACAGACGTTACAGCCACAGGTCTGTAGTCATTAAATCCGGTAATTTTGGGTTTCTTTGGGATGGGGATAATGGTGGAGCTTTTGAAGCATGAGGAGACTTCACACAGTTTCAGTGATCTGTTGAAGATCTGTGTGAAGATGGGAGCCAGCTGATCAGCACATGTTTCAGACAGGCTGGTGAAACGCCTAGGCCTGGTGCCTTTCTTCTCTTCATCTTCCCGAGGACCCACCCACTTTTACCGTCTCTATTCAGCGCATATGTCTTTTTTAATTATTTTTCAGAGCGCAGCCAGTCGAATCCATTCTGCTTGAGGAATGCACTAATAGATTAAACTCCATTTCGTGTTTTACCTACAGCATTGACCACGATCCTGCTTCCTGAAATCCCCACCCACGTTTTATTTGCTTCCGACACTCATGGTAAAATGTAAGCAGTGAAGTTGTGGTGTGTTTGTGTGTGTCTCAGAATGGTCCCAGTGCACGCATGTGCCATAAGATGTGCATCGAATCTCAGACAAAGCAGATCTACAGGCTGGGAAGCTATTTAGACTCCTCTGTCTAAAACAGCGAGTATCTGAAAAGCGACTTTTACAGTACGACATTGATGCTAACACGTGGACACCTCTGCAGATGGATGCCCTAAACTTGTGTTCGCCTGAAGATCCACACCATAGTGCATTATATAAAAATACACCATGTAATCAGTCATGTATAGCACTATAAGTGTAAATAGTGCAACAAGCCAAAACAAATAAACAAAATGTTTTTCTCTTGTAGATGTGCATGGACTCGGAGAAGCACATGATCTACACGTTTGGCGGTCGGATTTTGACGTGTAATGGCAGTGTTGACGACGGACGCACCTCAGAGCCACAGTTCAGCGGTCTGTATGCTTACCAGTGCCAAGCAGGAACCTGGAGCCTTCTGAGGGACGACTCATGCAACGCCGGCCCTGAGGATGTGCAGTCTCGCATTGGACACTGCATGTTATTTCACACGGTCAGTTTGCCAGCGTTGCATAGATGAAGCTTTTGTGAACATGTTAAAACGACAGTCAGACATTTTATTATATCATAAAAGTTAGGACTGCATGTTATACACTTTGTAACAGTCACTGATTTAATGTATTTATTTATCTATCTATTTATATTTATTTATTTATTTATTTTCATTTATTTATTTTTGTCCATACAGTAACATGCCACATTCGGTGTTGTAAATATATACTCGCTTCCAATGTTCTACAGTATAATAGGAATAAAACATTTTAGGACATGATGTTATTAGAACCAAGTCTTGTTGAGAAGTGTGACTTTGTGCTGACGCAACACACCACCCTGCCATTGATTATTTTCCTATAACAGCACACTCCGTTGTGTTTTATTCTTTAACTGCACCCGTAGTCGTCAGAAAGCTATAAGTAGGAAGGCTAGGTGGGTATCTTTCATCATGTATATATCCACTCTACACTCTTTTTCATGCCACTTATAGCTGACAGTCCTTTCCTCCACAGCTTGGTGTTACCTTGCCATCCACCATGATGAATCTCTGTGAGGACCCTGAGGTACTTGTTGGAGCCTCCTCTGTTAGTCGTTGCCAGAGGTTTATGATACTTAGTATCATGGGAATCTTTCTTTCTTTCTTTTTTTTCTTTCTTTCTTTCTTTCTTTCTGTACATTTTAACTTTTATATTTTTACATTATTTAAATATTATTTTTGTAAATACTTTTTTTACAGACTCCCAATCAGTTTCATACTTAAACCATTTATTTTAGAGATATATAAATGTCAAATATTTTTTAAATATTTTTATAAGCTAGAATTGATGATTATGAGTTTTTTATTTTCATCATTTTAAGTTTAAAAAATACTGAATAAAACATTATATTGTATTTTTACATGTCTATATGCGTTTTTCTATTTGTATATATTACACTTTTACATACTAATATTTATTTTAGCTTCTTTTTTGCTCTTAAATAATTTACTTTTGTACAAAGTAAATCTTTTTTTATTACAACTCTGCTGTTTTTTTATTTATTTATTTTTTTAATTTTATAGCAGTTTTGCAAAGCAACGAGTTGTAAATTTTTTTTCTCCTGATATATTTTGTTTTTATTCATTTTTTTACAGAACATCTGAGAGTTAACGGAGATTTAATTTGTAACCTTTGTCTCTCTGTGAGAGTGGCAGATTTATTCCTTTGAGTTTTTTCCTATCTGTAAACAATTTTCCACAATGTAAACAATGTGTGCTGCCAAATGTAATTAAGGAAATTGAAATTCAGGCAAAGAGGTGGTACATTCATTTGTGAACTCCCTGGTGGCATACTGGAGGAAAAACACTGTCTGTCAAGCAGCAGTGCAGTCTTTTCCTCTACATGCGTATTAATTCAATAGACATTGTAACAGTTGGATGTGTTGCTGAATACAGTACATCTTTTGTGTTTTAGTACCAATGACCGGCTTCACCCAGCGTGCCACCATTGACCCAGAACTGAACGAGATTCATGTACTGTCAGGCCTTAGCAAAGACAAAGTTTGGACTTCTGAACGGTTTGGACTTCTGAACATTAGATCTCTTGCACCCAAAGCACTTATTGTAAATGAAATGATCTTAGATAATAGCCTTACTGCACTCTGCCTCACCGAAACGTGGATTAAACCAAATGAATACATCAGTCTAAACGAGTCTACACCATCAGGATATATCTATAAGCACGAGCCTCGTCTGACTGGTCGTGGAGGTGGTGTCGCCACTATCCTTAGTGATTACCTCACTGTTACCCAGAGAACACAGCATAGATTTAGTTCTTTTGAAGTGCTCGTCCTTAATGTTACACTATCGCACATGCACACGAAGAAATCCCTGATGTCTCTTGCCCTAGCGACCGTGTACAGACCCCCAGAGCCCTACACAGTTTTTCTTAGAGAATTCACAGATTTTCTCTCAGACCTATTAGTTAACTTTGACAAAGCATTAATTGTAGGAGACTTTAACATTCATGTTGACGACACAAACGACGCTTTAGGACTCACATTTATGGACTTACTAAACTGACTTGGACTAAACGGACCAAGACTGTATGTCACTATTAGTTCTACTTGACCTTAGTGGTGCATTCGACACTATAGATCACAACATTCTTCTAGATCGCGTACAATATTACACAGGTATTCATGGTCAGGCTTTAAGCTGGTTTAGATCCTACCTGTCTGACCGATACCATTTTGTAGAATTAAATGGTGAATCCTCCAGTTTACTACCAGTTAATTATGGGGTCCCTCAAGGATCAGTTCTAGGACCTCTGCTTTTCTCTATATACATGCTTCCATTAGGGAACATTATTAGAAGACATGGGATTAGTTTCCATTGTTATGCTGATGACACACAGTTATATATCTCATCAAAACCAGATGAAATAGCCACAGTGTCCAAATTAACTCGGTGCCTTAGAGAGATAAAAGACTGGATGAGCTGCAACTTTCTATTGTTAAACTCCGATAAGACAGAAATACTACTCATAGGTCCAAAAACCAGTGCACATAAACTCTCACAACTTAACTCCCATTTAGAGGGATGTACTGTTACAAGTAGCTCGACAGTGAAAGACCTCGGTGTTATACTAGACAGTAACTTGTCTTTTAAAAATCATATCGCCCATACTACCAAAACAGCCTTCTTCCACCTTAGAAACATTGCCAAGCTGAGAAACATCCTGTCTGTATCTGATGCTGAGAAGCTAGTTCATGCGTTTATGACCTCTAGACTGTACTATTGTAATGCATTACTAGGTGGTTGTCCTGCATCTTTAATAAATAGGTTACAGTTAGTCCAAAATGCAGCTGCCAGAGTTCTCACTAGGACAAGAAAGTATGACCATATAACCCCAATTTTATCATCTCTACACTGGCTACCTGTTAAGTTTAGAATTGACTACAAACTGCTGCTACTTACGTACAAGGCTCTTAATGGTTTAGCTCCCATGTATCTAACTAGTCTTCTAACACGTTACAATCCTTCACGCTCTCTGAGATCACAAAACTCAGGACTTTTGGTAGTTCCCAGAATATCTAAGTCTACTAAAGGTGGTAGAGTGTTTTCTTATTTAGCTCCCAAACTTTGGAATAGTCTTCCTGATAGTGTTCGGGGCGCAGACACACTTTCCCAGTTTAAACGTAGATTAAAAACTCATCTCTTTAGTCAGGCGTACACATAATACATCCCATAATATCATGCACCAGTACATCAGACCAGCACATTTTTATGAACAGCAGATATGTTAATCCCTTTCCACTGCTTCTCTCTTTGTACCCATCCCGAGGCATCCAGACACTGTACCAGCTCCCAACGTCCTCTGTGGGACGAAGCCTTTGGACGTCCACTGAGCCGAGGCCGACTCTAAGAATCCTGAGACATCACCAGTTAGACTCTGTGGTACTCAGGAGATCAGAAGTCCTTAAACCTCACACCAATACAACATTTAACTGACTGTATATTACAATCACACCCCCGGTGTCACCCATATGAGGATGGGTTCCCCCTTGAGTCCGGTTCCTCTCAAGGTTTCTTCCTTTACCGATTTAAGGGAGTTTTTCCTTGCCACTGTTGCCTGAGTCACCTCAGACTTGCTCATAGGGGAATAAATACATACACACTGTGAACTATATACATCTAATAATAATCTAGAATTTTTATTCTGTTAATTCTTATTTCTTTTATTATTCGTTAATTCCTTTATCATTAATTATGTTTATGTTCTGTAAAGCTGCTTTGAGACAATGTCTATTGTAAAAAGCGCTATACAAATAAACTTGAATTGAATTGAACAAAGATAGACAAAGTTCTACGGTGAAGATGTTCTTTTTTCTGTTTTCTTTAGCACCGCCCTTGTCCCTCACTTTATCCTCTTGTTATCTTTTGTGTTTGTATATAATTTGTAAATAGATATTTTGGATGTATATTTGGTTCAAACTTCAATAGAGGAAAGGTTTTCTTTTGGCCACACTTTAAGTAAATTTCCACGTTACGTCTTCGTATTCTAGGTAAATCGTTCCTGTTCATCATTAATCTTTAGAGCAAATGTAAGAAAATCATAGTCCAAATGCCACGTGTGTTGTTTTTTTTCTTCTCTCAAAATGTCAGGCTTTTCTGATGTAGATCGGACGTATGCCCAGTTCACACAGCTCTTTGAAAAAAATTACAAACGGTTTTCCCAAACATGACCCCGCCCAAGGGTAACCTCGTTGATCTCATCACCCTGTAGCCATGCTGATCCTTCATCTTTTGTTCATATTAAATGTTCTTTTAATAAACATGATGTAGATCAGACCCAGTGCACAGAGCTATTTGACACACTGGTAAACTTCTTCCCCGACAGTAGTTGGGGAAGAAGTTTAGTTTAGTTCTTTTTTCCCATCTCCACTGTTCCTGGACATCTGACTTTTGCTCCTCTCTCGTCTCCTGAGTGAGGAGGATATTGGGATATGTGAACACTACACTGTGGCAGCATTGTATGTAATGTACATATCGAATAAAGATTGTATTTTGTTCAGGTTTTCTAAGCAGCGTCTCTTTTGTTTTTTGTCTACTTTTGTTCAACACTTTGTAATGAATGAATGGATGTTTGTAAACGAACTCCTTTATTCTGTAAGGACATGCTTTATTCCTTGGTCACAAAAAAAGAAATTGTAAAAACACGATGCAACAGCAGTGACTGTTTCCAGTGTATCAGACTCCTGTTTTTTACCTTTCCCGAAAAGGCAAAGTTTTAACACAAGCTTATAAAATACATACAAAATAGTAAATGGAAATTAAAAGGTCTAAATCACTTTGAGACCATATAAATATTTAAGGAGAATTTGAAAATGAAAATGAAAAATGAAAAGGATCCTCCTGCTGTTCCAGCGGCGAGGTGCCACAGCCCGGGTTCGTTTCAGTGCTGGTCCCAAGCAAGGATAAATGGGATAAATGGGAGGGTTGCACCAGGATGGACATCTAGCCTAAAATGTGTCCCAAATTAATCATGTGGACAAGATGATCCACCCCAAATGGAGCCCCCGAAAATAAATGGAATATGAGCATTTAACTGAAACTGACAGAGATGTGGGAGGATTTGTAGTAGCATTTAAACATGAATGACCTTGGATCTTAGATTTGCTGAATTTTGAATTAATGTCATCTTTGTGTCTTGCTCATGAGACAAAAACTGAAGGGGGGAAAAAAGTACAAGCCCCTAAACTGTACATCTGTACATCTCTTGTCCTGTTAGAATGAGGACAGTTAGAAAGGAAATAAAATACTCATTATGTATTTAGAGGGAAAAACTTCGGCTTTTTATAGGATGTCCTTTGGTCATTATGACTTGTGCTATTATTCACACCTGGGTTTTGTAGATAAGGAAAAAACTGTTGAAAAACACTGTTTATACATGTTCTATAAGTTAATATTAAAATATTTGAGGAGGTGAAAGCTGGACAGAATAAAGCGCTACGGTGCTGCTTTAGATAGAGGTCAGTGTTGTGCATTGTGGGTAATGAAGGAATCTGAGGAACAGGGTTTAAACATTGTGTGCAGGATAAACAGTTATCCATTGGTCTCCTTATGAAAAGTCATGGTCAATAAACTAAACATGCTACCAACATATTTAAAGATAAAAAACAACACACTATAAACAGGTGCTATATATAAGTGGGGAAAAATAAGATCCTGTGGGGAAAATCCTTTTACAGTACAACAGTACGTAAATACAATTTTTAAAATGAAAGCAAAACCGAATTACGCCAAAACAAACGAACAAAACGGCAAACACAGCCCAGGTTTATCTTTGAACGTCCTCCTTTAAGTTATCTTTAGTGTTTATTGATGCTCACTACAGCTTGTGCCTTTTTAGCAACAAAGAATAATCAGTAGAAATTTAAAAGGAAGCCTTGTATTCCATTTTCTATTTGGTTGTTTGTAATCATTGTCTTTACACAGTGTCATGTATATGGTATGACTGCTAATGACACTGTGTTTTGTAGTACACAAGCTTGGGGAGCTGTTGGGTTCGGACACTTTACAGGTGTGTGTCCTCCTCCTCGGGTATGTCGTCTTTGGAGAAGTTGTCAAAGGGTACAATCCAGCTGTCATTAAAGTCTCCATTCAGTGCCATCTTCTTCTCCTGCATCTCCGGCTGCACCTCCATCACCTCTAGCGTAGGGTTGTCGTGATAGCCGTTCTCCACCGTCTGCAGCTCTTCAGTTAGATGTTGCTGTGGAGGAGTCATGGACCTTGGTGATTAAAGGTGCATGTAGTGGAAGATAAACAAAACAATCTACTTGCAAATACATCTCGTACCTCACTGTACGTCAATGAAGCAAGTTCTGTTAGAGAACCAGCTTACTCATGGCTTGGACGGAAGGAATGAAAGATCGATTGAAAGAAATATAGAAATAAGAATCGGCTTTGATTTGAACGTTCACTTAAAACCACTGATGTGAAATGTAAAGCTGGCCTAAGCTAGTGAAGATTTATTTAATAAAGCCAGACTCATACTTTGTCCATGGTTATTATTCTAATCAGTGTTGCTTTTAATGGTACGTTTCACGTTAAAAGTGTATTTTTTGGGATGGAAAATGTTGGACACTTCTAGTGTGTTAGCGTGTTACCTGGTTCTTCCTGTAGGATGAGTGATGGCAGCAGCAATAGATAGCAAAAGCAGTAAGAAACAGTGCCAGTGCACCACACGAAGTCAGGATGGCGATCAATGTCTTTTGTTTTTCAGACAAACAGAGAAAATATAGCACTTTAACATTGTATATAACATTCTATTTTCATATTCATACGCATCACTATACCATATTCAGATCCAGTCACTGTTCTCAGCTATTAACTCTCTATTCTTGATATATTTATTTTTTTCTCTTGCAATTATTTCTGCTTTATAGTCTTTAATTTGTCTCTATATTCTTTGTATTCTTGCCATAATATTAATTGCCTATTTTTTTTATATGTGTGTATAATTGTGCATGTGAAAAAACAATTGAAATTCAGGGTTTCCCGCAGAAAATTTGCTAGTTAAGGCGTTAGGGGTGGGCGGGGCTAGCGACGGGGCGGCGCTTCTTTGTGAGATAGACCACAGACTCTGTACTACATTTAAAAATTATTTATTTAACACTAAATATACAATTTAAACAACATAATAATACATAAGAAAGTGCAAAACAACACTCAAAATTTTGCGGACACGCGTTTTATCAACTGGCTAGTTACAGACAATGGCGGACCACGTCTTTCTCTCATTTCGGCCGTGTAGCATGTCTGCGATATTCTCTGAGATGCACTTGACGGCCTTTTGTACAGCGGAATATTTCTTTCTTTTGGACGACCTAGTTAAGGCGGTAGGGCTTCCGAGCTTAGGCAGGCCGCCTTAACTGAAAAGCGCTGCGGGAAACCCTGAAATTTTGATTTGATTTGAAATGGTGCTTTTACAGTACCTCATGATATTTTTAATTAATGAGTTACAAAATCGTGTGTCTTACCCTGCTGTTGGGCCGATCAGTTGTTTCCACTGTCATCTCCACTGTCGTCTTCACTGTCGTCTTCACTGTCACTTTTCTATCCAAATTTGTCTCCTCTGTCGTCTTCGCTGTCACTTTTGTATCCACTTTTGTCTCCTCTGTCGTCTTCACTGTCACTTTTGTATCCACTTTTGTCTCCTCTGTCGCCTTCACTGTCGTCTCCACTTTTGTTATCAATGATGGATTCATTTCCAGTAAAGGATATCACCATATATCATTCAGAACAGAAATATCACCATTTAGTGAAGAATTGTAAAAATAGAGGTGAATTTATAGATTTCAAAAAAATCTCACCGTTCAGTGTTATGCGGTTGTATTTTATATCACCATTTGTCTTCTTTCCAACCATGCTGCAGTTCCCAATTACATTGATTGCCTCTGTCAAATTTGCACAAGTTTGCTCAAAGTAGTCCTGTGAATGAAATAAGTAACAGCTCTATAATTAAAGGCACCCTTCAAGAGAATTGCTTATACCTGGCTGTACATGGTGCTTTTATAATGACCCCATACATACTTCCAAAATAAACAAAAATAACTCCACAAGACAAAAACAAACTGTTAGTGAACCCTGTGGTTAAATCAAGAGCCCAGAAAAAAAATGTGTGTGAGTGTGAGTGTGGAAGAGAGACTGGTAATCTCAGTGGAGAACCTTCATTAAATCTTAACTGGATACGGATAAAATGGAAACCAATTTTTTAAAAGAAACATTGTACAAACTGGACACTTGTAAATTTGGATTATGTCATTGGATTAAGAGTTAAAATAAACCCAAACAACACCAAAACCAACCAACAAAAATATTACTTCTTAATATTAATATGTTAATTCTGTTGAGGAAGTAGCTTGATGGAATACTAAAATGGTGATCTTACCCCATTTCTGTTTGCAGCTACGGTCTTCTGCAAGAAAGGAAATGAATTTCAAAATCAGCAAGAAGCAGTGAGAATCAAACCATTTGAAGTGAAAAAAATGAAGTGTTTTTACATAGAAAGAAAAATCCTTACGTTGAATGTTTCTTGTTTATCGGCACGTGTTGCTACTGGAATGTTGTTTTTTTCTGGAGGAGTTGATGTGATATTGGTTGTTGTTATTGGACTTGTGTCTGGAGTTTTTATTTTGGTTGTTGTTATTGGACTTGTGTCTGGAGTTGTTATATTGGTTGTTGTTATTGGAGTTGTATCTGGAGTTATTTTGGTTGTTGTTATTGGAGTTGTGTTTGGAGTTGTTATTTTGGTTGCTGTTAGTGGATTTTTTTCTGGAGTTCTTGGTACTGTAGTTGTTGCTACTGGAGTTATTATGTTGCTTGTTGTTACTGGAGTTATTATGTTGCTTGTTGTTACTGGAGTTATTATGTTGCTTGTTGTTACTGGAGTTATTATGTTGCTTGTTGTTACTGGAGTTATTATGTTGCTTGTTGTTACTGGAGTTGTTACTGGTGTTGTTGTTACTGGAGTTGTTACTGGTGTTGTTGTTACATCAGTTTCTACTGGTGATGTTATTACTGCATTTGCTGCTGTTGTTATTTCTAGTGTTGTTGTTTTTTCTGGAGTTGTCATAACGGATATTCCTGATATAGTTGTCTGGTCGGATCCTTTTCCATTCAGCAGCCCAAATGTGGCAACAAAAGAAACAAGATAATGTAATAGATTTATACACTTATACACACTTAATAAGCACTATACATAAACAGCATTATATTTAAGCTTATTCACAACTGAAACGAACCTGCTGGACGGATTTTTCTGTATGTTCTAATAAGAATACGGCATATTATGTTCCCATAATATATAAAATCACACTGAATATTTTGTATTTGTTTATATATATATAAATGTGTTTATACATTTGTTTATTCGTTATGTGGATTTTTCTTTTTAAGGTTTGCGAATTATAACATTCATAAGCAATGGAATTCCATAAAACATTATATCATAGCAGGCATTACATAATCTGTGGTATCATCTCAACTTGGCAATGATATTATCAACAATGAGTTTTAAAAAAAATGATTATGCTGCTGCCTGCAAAATCAAACATCAAATAAAATTATTGTGATAAAAGTATATAAATAAAGGCTTTATAGCTATGATTGTCAGTTTCTTTTTACATATTGTGGAAAGGTAAAAGTTATACAGCTGAAAATTTTGACAGAACTAGCCGGCAGAAACTCAAGCAGCTGGCATTCCTGTTAAATGTGCTTCAGAATGAATCTTGAATGTCCACCGAAGTAATGTTTTCAAACTAGGAAATGGAATTTTATGTGGAGAACACAATATTATATGAAATATAGCAACTCTTGGAACATTGCTCAGCCAATCAAATCAGTGAATTGGAATTATCTGTTGTTTGATCTAAACACACTTACCAACTGCAGTTGTTTTGGTGGCACCGGTTTGTGGAATAGATTGATCTTTGCTTTGAGGTGTGCTTTGAACTCCGGTTGTGGCGATATTTTCTGCAGTAGGAGCAATGGTGGTAGCATCAGGGTTTACTTTGTTTGTTGATGTTACAATAGTGGTTCCAGCAGAAGTAATTGGCACTTGAGTTGATGCTTTATTTGTTGTTTCATTTTCACCAGCATATGCACCTTGGAGGAAAGAACCTAAGAAAAGCAAACCATCATTAGTGCTTACATTAGCATGGTTTGCAATATGAGTTGTCAGTTTGTGTCTTTCTTATTTGTAACCACGCATATTTATAAAATTCTGCTAGATTTTTAACTCTGTTAACTCGGTCCCTTTTAACCCAACTTTGGATCTTAGGTAATAGTGTTAATATTTTTTATTAAGCATGGAGCTTGGTATGTTTAGCATTTATGGTGTGAGTTTTCAGTTTTAACACTTTGTAGCTGCCAGGGATAATTCGGTAACTTGAATGCTTTTGTGGTTTCAGTAAAATGACCAGCTGTATTATTATTATTATTATTATTATTATTATTATTATTATTATTATTATTATTATTATTATTATTATTATTAGTAGTAGTAGTAGTAGTAGTAGTAGTATTAATAATAATAATAATAATAATAATAATAATAATAATAATTAGCTAACTAACTAACTAACTAATTAATTAATTAATGTATTTTTTTATTTGATGATAGAACGATTGTTTATAGCTGCTATAATATAAAAGATGAGAGGAATGAACCAGTTTTGTTGGGGTTTCACAACATTATATATAATCTGAGAAAACGTGTAAATCTTTAATAAATTAAAAACATTTTTTTTTAATTTGCAAAAGTAAAGAAGAGGAAAAAAAATAACACCTCAGGATATTCCATCTCTGGGGTTGGAAATGTCTGCATCATACCTGCAGGTATTGGATTATTTATCTGTTACACAATGACTTGTCATGTTCTCTAATAGCTACTTGATTAATTTATGATGAAAATGTTGGGTTTGTTTGCTCATCGCATGTGCTTGTAGCTGTAATTATGTTAAAGGTAGTAATTAGCATAGAGAATTTGTTTTTTTTTCACTAGATAATAGAAAATATTTAGAATCCATTTAGTCCATATAGCAAGTAGTAGATTTTAGGTGTTTATAATCCATGATCCATAATGTCTTTCTTTCTTTCTTTCTTTCTTTCTTTCTTTCTTTCTTTCTTTCTTTCTTTCTTTCTTTCTTTCTTTCTTTCTTTCTTTCTTTCTTTCTTTCTTTCTTTCTTTCTTTCTTTCTTTCTATTCTGGTTAGATGTATTTTCTATTCTGTTCTATTTTGTATAGCAGCTTTGTCTTCTTGTGAAGTCTCTATATTTATAGTTCAAAGAACATAGTGAGCAAAACAATAAGTTAGGAAGTAACACATCTATTCTTAAAGGAGAGGGCTAAACGATGGCGGTCGGCCTCAAGAGACTGAGAAGAATGCCATGACCTTATCTTACACACACATATATCATGACTCTTAATGCGGCACGTACGAGGACATTGTGTAGACGATCGACCAGGGTTTATGTGTATAATATCCAGCACAAGAAAAGATGTACTGTATATATATTTAATAATAAAAAAAAACTACTCCATTCCAGTTTCATGCACATTTCATGTTATTATAGCAAAATAAATAACTTTAGGTTGATAACAGTAACTCTGCTTTGAATCACAATGTCCTGTACTTGATTATTTTCTTATAACAACATATCCTGGTAGAACAAATAAGTTGTATGTTTATTATATTCCATGATAAATAAATGGACTGAAATGAAAATGATTATTACTGCCCTTAAAACACACTGCTCTTCATCACATTTCTGTGTTTTAAATGTATACATGAAGTTCATTCAGTTTCTTTGTATATTTATTCATATGGACTGTGAGATCTGTAATGTTTCTGTCTCTGGGTTTCTCCTACATCCCAAGCTTAAGACCTTTTGAAAAATAATATTGATAAAAATTGAATATGATTATTTCTGTACAGCTTTTGACTGATACAGGGAGTGAACACTTCCCCAAGACAGGATGCTCAACTCAAGGACACTGGACAAATGACTCCTCTCAGTAGACAGGACACTGGACTGAGCTTAAGTGTGACAGCTGTTCTTTACTCTCATATCTCTCACACATCTCTCTTTAGTTTCTGTTCATGTCTTCAATGTTGACCTTCATTAACCTCACTATCATTAGCTTACAGGCCGGCTGATTGTAACCCTATCAGCATTGACAAGATCTAGAGACCAGCATCTTCCTGTCCAATAATAATCCCACCTGGAGCTCAGCCCTCCGGAACAGTCTCAGTGACTTTAGTGTGCAGATATGAAAGACAGGAAACAGATGCACTGACCTTACTTTATTTTTACTCTTCAGTGCACTGTTGCTTTCCTGAATCTTCAAACACTCACACTGTTAATAATGGAAAGACTCTCTTTGACTTACTATGGCTTTTCCACAATTCCACAACTGAGAAGAATAATAGTTTAATATTTATATTATGAAGAATTATGTCACAAATTATACTTAGTATCATGGGAATCTTTCTTTCTTTCTTTCTTTCTTTCTTTCTTTCTTTCTTTCTTTCTTTCCGTACAATTTAACTTTTGTATTTTTACATTATTCAAAAATTTATTTCCTCATTAAATAATTATTATTTTTGTAAATTCTTTTTTTTTTTACAGATTCCCCACTCAGTTTCATGCTTAAACCATTTATTTTAGAGATATATAAAAAATTAAAATATATTTTTTAAATATTTAAATATTTTTCTAAGCTAGAATGGATGAATATTATGAGTTTTTTTTTATTTTCATAATTTTAAGTTTAAATAATATTGAATAAAACATTTTATTTTATTTTTACATGTCTATATGCGTTTTTCTATTTGTATATATTACACTTTGTACATACTACTATTTAATTTAGCTTCTTTTTTTGCTCTTAAACAATTTACTTCTGTACAAATTAAATCTTTTTTTATTACAACTGCTGTTATTTATTTATTTATTATTTTCTAGCAGTTTTGTAAAGCAAAGCAACGAGTTGTACATTTTTGTTCACCTGATAAATTTTGTTTTATTCATTTTTTACAGAACATCTGACTGAGATTAATTTGTAACCTTTGTCTCTCTGTGAGAATGGCAGATTTCTGCCCCTGAGTTTTTTCCTGTCTGCTGTTGACTTCTGATGAGTCTGAATGTGTAGTTCCTGTCTCTAGCTAAGCCATCATCTGTCAAAGCATCATAATTATTGGACTATAAGAAGTGCTCAGGTGGCCCGATGGTACAGAGTCCCTGGTTAGATTCTGAGCTTGGGTTAATGTCCTGGTGAATTTGATCTTAGATCATTATCCTAATATGAGAACTGAATATTAGAAAGTTTCAGTGCATGAACTAGATAATAGCTGCACACTCAGATAAACAGTCATGTCTTAAATTTAGTCTGAGTGCCTTCTTGTGTTTCACACACACACACACACACACACACACACACACACACACACACACACACACACACACACACACACACACACACACACACACACACACACACACACATACACACAGACACACACACACACACACACACACACACACACACACACACACACACACACACACACACACACACACAGACACAGACACAGACACACACACACACACACACACACACACACACACACACACACACACACAGACACACACACACACACACACACACACACACACACACACACACACACACACACACACACACACACAAATTATAGGGGTGTCGGTTTTGATCCCGGCATTGCCAGTGGCTAAGGCAGCAAACTGGCCGTATCATCTCTCTCTCTCTCTCTCTCTCTCTCTCTCTCTCTCTCTGTCTCTCTCTCTCTCTCTCTCTCTCTCTCTCTCTCTCTCTCTCTCTCTCTCTCTCTCTCTCTCTCTCTCTCTCTCTCTCTATCTCCTGTCATTCCCAGTGACACTAACCAACCTTGAGTGTCTGTGAGCTCATGTATGCATTCATGTGTGTTTGTTTGATGCAGAAGCTTCACATGTCCTGGAGGAAGCATGCAGAGGAAACATCCTAATCCCACCCTACTGTGAAGTTGGAAAAGGAAAAAGCATCAGACTGTTTTAATCATACATAAAACTACTGAAGGTAAGAAAATACTTATTGATAAAAACGAACACCAGAAACAAATGTCAGCACAGCACTGACTATATCATCTGTCCAGCACATATTACATGTTGCTTTCTCGCTGTACTGCATAATAAGATGTGAGTTCCAAGAAAAAAAAGCAATACATCGCAGCCCCAAAACATGCACTTTCCAGTGAATACATGTTTGATTCTTGACAGATTAAGTCACTTAATGGAGAGCACTTAAAAGCAATCTGTGTTTTTTTTGGACATGCAAAATAATTTCAAATGCCTACTCTACTTTTACTAAATGCAGGTTCTAGATGTTGCACATTTGTCCTGGTATTTAGTTTTTAGGCTTATTTTCTCAGAGCCTGTGTATAAATGCAGACATGACTGTGAGTGTGTATGGACCGTATAGACAGTGAACATCCACTACAGATGTCTAGATGTCAGCCACAACATGTCCTTTCACCCTACAAACCTTAAAGCTAGTAACTTGCATTAGTGCACGTGAAAGTCCTGTATCCAGTTCACACTATTTTTTTTCTTCTGTTGTCTCATTCTAGCCTCCCTGCTGTGATCTGGGGTCCTCATTCGCTCTTCCACCTCCCCAACATCCCTCCCTTCCCTGCCCTTCTTCCAGCAACGGTGTCCTATTCAGGCTAATTGAAGAGGCCTGTAGGGAGGGAGTTCTTTTATGGGGCTGAGTCACAGCTCAGGGAGGAGGAACAGGAGAAGACGCTTGTGAATGTAAAGATGTTTGGCAGGAATAATGAGATGGCAGGAGAAAGGGAGGAGGGTGTGAAGAAGGTTAGAACAAGGCTTGACGGGGTCAACGTGTGTTTGTGTGCTTGACTTGGAACACATTCCTCACCACACACACACACAAAGCCCCATCATTAGAGTATGCTAATGGAAGTTTAGATGGAGGCACTTTATCTTCATCATCAAAAACTTAACGTCATTTTCCAAGCTGGTTTGTAGTTATATAATAAGATGGGTTACAGGAACGCTTCAGTGTTTTTCAACATAATCTTTTGAAAATTATTTGTGATTTCAAAAGTCGGGAATATCTAGACGTTTCTCTTATCTGGAAAACTAATGGAAATCTATGTTTACTCAGTTTAATCTGATTTATACCAAGTCAAATGGCAGCTCTTGGATTCCATTAATAAATATTTAACATATCTGACTTTATTACATGAATTCGAAGCTAAATTTTTTATTATTACATGCTTTCAGTAAAGGTTATAGGATAAGACAGTAGATATAAAGTACAAATAAAGTAGACTCCTTTTCTGAAAGGACAAACTATACTGAATGACATTATACTGAGCTTATCCTACAAATATGCTTAACTGTAGAACTGTTTCAGAATTATTTTCACAATTCTTACATGTGATCATCTAAGTTTGATCCTTGAAATTAGCTAAATATATTGGAAAACAAAATACAAAAAAGTGCACCAACACCATTGGTAATAATAATAA